>NC_140175.1:71252614-71342614 GCF_963971535.1 Notolepis coatsorum
CTCTCTCTCTCTCTCTCTCTCTCTCTCTCTCTCTCTCTCTCTCTCTCTCTCTCTCTCTCTCTCTCTCTCTCTCTCTCTCTCTCTCTCTCTCTCTCTCTCTCTCTCTCTCTCTCTCTCTCTCTCTCTCTCTCTCTCTCTCTCTCTCTCTCTCTCTCTCTCTCTCTCTCTCTCTCTCTCTCTCTCTCTCTCTCTCTCTCTCTCTCTCTCTCTCTCTCTCTCTCTCTCTCTCTCTCTCTCTCTCTCTCTCTCTCTCTCTCTCTCTCTCTCTCTCTCTCTCTCTCTCTCTCTCTCTCTCTCTCTCTCTCTCTCTCTCTCGTACTTGTGAGACAAAAAAAATGCCTTTGAAAACAATATGTAAAGATATATAAGATGGTATATATACACATATTGTTCACACTATGGTGAGGCATAAGACATGGTGTTTACACATTCAAGTGGTTAGGGCTGGGCGATATAACGATAACGATAATTATCGCAATATATTTTAATAATCTATATCGATTGTTAAACCCAGAGACTGTGGACAGACTTGTCTTTCTTGCCTGCAACTTAAAGTAATGGCTTTGCTTGTCCAAATGACAATACTGACCAAATTGAGATTTATTTTTCTCTAGTCCATTTATTTTGTTTGCTTTCTAATGTAAAATACAGTTTGAAACCGTCTGTACACAGTAGGCTATGTGTGGTAGCAGAGCTAGTCTCCAGTCACGGTGCACATGTGCGGTGGATTGTCCACCAAAAAAGCGCCAAGATAGAAAAGAAACGAGCAGAGCCAGAACTGTTCAACTCCCCTGGAGCCACAGCCAGCAGAGAAGCCTGTTTACTTTCGCTTTCAAACCAGCTGCAGCTTGAGAACTGGAGTGTGAGGGGATGTAACACTAAAGATGGCGGCAACAACAAAGAATTGCTGCAAAATAAACATACATCTGTTGTAAAAAATATATATATTTTTTTTAATACTTATAACAATATCGATAATTATGGATATCGCGTGATATGATATTGTTATCGATATCGTTATCGCAATATCATTTTTGGCCATATCGCCCAGCCCTACAAGTGGTTATAGTGTAACAGAGTATTTTCTGTTTTCCAAATAATAGATTCTTATCAAACTGGTGAACTACATGCTTGTAGCCCCTAAAGCTGCTAAAATACACATTTTGTTCACTGTTTTGTTTCTAGAAGTAGAGCAGGTTGGAAACCCTAAGTATTACTCTCCCCAAAACCAAGACTTCTCCCCAAGCAGAAACAATTTATGAGTAATGCATACCTACTCCCATTATGGGCGGTAAGTGTGTACACAAAGTTAAAACACAGATATGCACATTCTCTCCTCAAGTAGATAATGTTTTTTTTGGGTTATCAATGAATACCATCTTTTACATGTATTAACTCTAGAATTGCCACAGTTATCTACAATAGCAACGATAAAGAAGTGCCAACCACATATTATTATAATAATTCATCCAGTTTTCTTTTAAGTGTTTTGGTTAATCAGAGTGTTTACCAATCGTATTATCGTTTTTTTTTGTTCCATGTGTTATTTTTGATTACATCACTAACAAAATAATAAGAGAAAAAAGACTAATTTAATCAGATTAATCACTTTATTCAAATGGTAAAAATGAAGGTTCGAACGTCCGTTCGAAAAACCCTGACGAAGTTTGAATCACTTTATTCAAATTGAGGATTTAGTTTGAGGATATATACCGGTAATAAAAAAAATTAAATTATTTTCTATTTTTTATTTTAATTTTGTAATTAAAAACGAAGGTTCGAACGTCCGTTCGAAGAACCCTGATGAAGTTTGAATCCCAAAAACAGGCTTTGGGGACAACCAAACATTATTATTTATATTATTCAAATGGACCTCAAACATGTTCCATTGTGATGTCACAGTATGATGTCATAATAGAACATTCTAGAACATTAAGTGATGTCACAGTATGATGTCATGTATGATGTCATAATAGAACATTCTAGAACATTAAGTGATGTCACAGTATGATGTCATGTATGATGTCATAATAGAACGTTCTAGAACATTTGTGATGTCACAGTATGATGTCATAACAGAACATTCTAGAACATTTGTGATGTCACAGTATGATGTCATAATAGTACATTCTAGAACATTTGTGTTCTATATATATTCAACAATTCTCTCTCAAATAAGAAGAAGAAGAAGACTGTGGAAAGAGCGGCATGGGAAAGTACGTTTGCTGTGGAACGGTGGACAAGCCTTGCCCACCGTATTGCTGTGTCAAAGGGGATGAGAGGAGAGAAGAACAAGCTGTAAAGAAGAAGAAGAAGGAAGAGGAAGAACGGCAAATGGAGCTACGAATTTCCAGAACGACCGATATTCGCGATCAGTGGAAGGGCGAGAGGTCGGAGTACAGTGGGGAGGAGAGTGAGAAAGAAGAGAGGGAGGAGGAGGGGTGGGAAACGGTGGGGAAGAAGAGGAAGAAGCGGACGGAGAGGAACGACAGCGATGGGGATAGTCAGGGCAAGGGTGAGAGTAGGGGGGAGGAGAGGGGGGGAGAAGGGGGGAAGAGGAAGAAAGTGGGGGACGATAGCTCAAGTGGGCCGGGAGACGAGGGTGCTGGAAAAGATGTGGCAAAAGAGGAAGTGATCCATATAGTGGTCAGGCTTGAGGGGGAGAGGGGTGAGGGGAAGGTAGGTAGGCTCGAGTGGCCCAAACTCATTGCCGCGCGACTAGGAGAGGTAAAGTACGTGAACGTTTTGTGGGATGGGAATCTGGCCGTAGGGTGTGGTAGTGAGGGGCAGGTGGAGGTGGCTAGGACGATGCGGGGCATTGGGGGGGTGGGTATAAGTAAGGTGGCGAGAGTAGGGGAGAAGAGGGGGGGGGGGATGTAAGGGGGTGATAGCTGGGGTACCGGTCGAGGTTACAGTAGAGCAGCTGGTGGAAGAGCTAAAGGAGGACGGGCGTAATGGCATAGTTAAGAGTGCAGCAAGGATGAAGAGGGGAGCGGAGAGGGCAGTGACGGGGACGGTAGTGATTACGTTTGAGGGTGGGGTTGTTCCTAGGGAGGTGTTTGTGGGGCATAGGATGTATAGGGTTAGGGAATTTGTTCATGATCCTCTTAGGTGCTATAGGTGCCAGGAGTTTGGCCATATAGCTACCACGTGTAGGAAGGGGCTGAGGTGCGCTAGGTGTGGCGGGGAACATGAATATGGGGAGTGTGGAGAGGGAGTGAAGCCGAAGTGCTGTAGTTGTGGTGGGGAGCATAGTGTAGCGTTTAGGGGGTGCGAGGTGATGATGAAGGAGGTTGCGGATCGGAGAGAGAGAAGGGAGGGTAAGTTGGCGTATGCTGGGGCGGTTAGCAGGGCAGGACAGGGTAGCCAAGAAAGGGTGCAGGGGGTTGAAGGAGGGCATTTGGCAGTGAGGGTAGAGCAGGTGGAAAGAGAGAGGGGAAGGGAGGAGAAATTAGGTATTGTGGCCTTCGTGGCAGGGGTAGTTACTGGTATGGCAGAGGCTAAGGGTAAAACAGCGATGGTGAAGATGATTGTTAGGATAGCGGTTCAACATCTGGGATTGGAAGGTCTGGACTGGGAGGTGGTGTATAGCGAATTGGCTGAGGGGGCTGCGAGGGACAAGGCTGCGAGGGACAAAGCAGCCCAGGATAAGATAGCAGGGGGCAAGGTGGGTCCCGCGGAGGGGGGCTCAGACAGGAAGTAGCAGCAGTAGCTGCACTCCAATGGACAATGTAGTTGATGACGGGGTCCAGTAGAAGAAGAAAAAGAAGGTGAAGAAGGAGAAGAAGGAGAAGAAGAAGAGCCCATAAAAAGAATTGCGGAGGGCAGTAATACGCCACGATGCGTCTACTCTGCCGGAAATTCAAATAAGAAGAAGAAGAAGACTGTCTATCCTACAACACATAGAATGAAACCTGCATTTCTCAACCAAGGTGCCTTGCCTACCGTTTTGCTGTGGAAAGGTGAGTGTCCACAACAGCTAGCTAGCTGTTCTACATGAATACTGACTGTTAATATTGAATCAGACAATATTGAATACTGAATGTTAATATCAGACCATATTGAATACTGCATGTTAATTCAGGTTGACAGTTGACATCATTTGACAGTTGACAGGGGGCTGGAAAGTTGATTTAAAGATGTAGAGAGGGAGAGGGAGAGAGAGCGAGACACACACACACACACACACACACAGATACACAGATATTCTCAGCCCCAGATATTCTCAGCCCCCCTTTCCTCTGAGCGTTCCCAGTGATGGCTTACTATGTGCGTGTGTGTGTGTGCAAATGGGACACACATCTGTGCAATAGCACACACCACCAAAGTCACTGGCTGGCCCACAGTGTATGTATGTGTGCTAACTTCGCTAACGTTATCCCCCTCAGTAACATTAGCTGCCTCGCCGGATTCCTCTTTCTCCTCGTCTCTCTTTTGCTCAAAATAAAAATTAATGGGATTCATGGCTTTGTAATCTTCACTCGCACACTGCGAGTAAATGATTTTTCCGGTTCGCACACATATTATTACGGGAAAATATGAGTGAAATGCTCGCACTGTAGAGTAGGGCTGCAACTAATGACTATTTTGGTAGTCGACTAATCTGCCGATTATTTTTTCGATTAGTCGACTAATCGAAAACCAATGTAAAAAAAAAAAAAAAAAAAAAAAAAAAAAAAAAAAAAGGATATATATATATATTTTTTTTTTTACTACCCATCTTTGTGAAAGTGGCTTCTCAGCTCTGGTCCAGCTGAAGACAGAGCAGAGGAACAGATTGGACATTGAGCATGACCTCAGAGTTGCTTGTCTACCATCACCCCAGACTTTGAGACTCTTGTCAGGACCAAACAACAACATCATAACATGATGATCCCATAGCAAATTAAAATAATGACTCATGAAACATTTGAATTTGGATCTTGCAACTTTAAATGAAATGTATTTGAAATGTTGAAGTCAAGAACAATACAGTCAGTCAGTGCATTGAGTCAAGTGCAATTGGAATGAAGTGCGTTTGTTTTGACTAAAGTCTCCTCCCGTTTTGTCAGTACTGTGCTACGACTGACAGCGTGTGGTTTAGGAACAGGGCGTTTTACACAAATCCAGCGCTCCCTTTCTTGGCTGTGACGTAGCCACGCAAGTTAATGTTAACAACAAAGATGGCCGCGTCGGTACTCGGAGTTTCAGAGTAAAAAGATCGCTTGCTATTTGTAATAAATGCAATGCAGACGTTCCACAAGACAGACAGACCGGCGCATGCAGTTCAGCGTCGCGGAGCATTTAGCCTGCTGGCTACCTAGCTCCACTTCAACCAGCATCGGGAGCTCCAGCAGCTTGTCGATGTGCTAATAGCCTCAGCAAGCTAACGTTAACTGGCTCCAGCAGCTTGTCGATCTGCTGGAGCCAGCTAACGTTAGGTTGCTGAGGCTATTAGCACATCGACAAGCTGCTGGATCTCCCGATGCTGGTTGAAGTGGAGCTAGGTAGCCAGCAGGCTAAATGCTCCCGACGACATCAACAAGCTGCTGGAGCCAGCTAACGTTAGCTTGACTGGTTGCTGGCTAACTAATGAAGCTACTCGTCCCGGGAGATAACGGCGCTGGTTGTTGGCTAACTAATGTAGCTACTCGTCCCGTGAGATAATGGCGCTGCCTGGCTGGTTGTTGGCTAACTATCAATAATCTAGCGTTTATTTGAAAACGATTCATAAATAGGCCGAAAAATGACAACGTTCTAGAATTTACAGTACATCAGCGTTTATCAGGGATTCTTTTTTTCTTCTTCTTGAAAACGAGGGCTTTTCAAAATGCTATAAAACGGAAATGAACCGATAAAAAAACAATCCGCTTCGACAATGTTGACTGGAAAATGAGTCATTGATGGGCGACGGGCAGATTAGACACATAGCCATAATTTAAAACATAGATTAGGCGATATTAACGTTAACATTGAAGCGGATGGTGGGCATTCAAGCACTAACTGTGCACCCCCTGCTGGGCACTCAAAGTGTTAACGTGCGGTTTCGTTTTGCGGTAAACAAAACGTGACGTCATCGTACTTTTTTTTTCTCTCATTACCGACAATAGGCACCGTTGGATCTTACGTGAATCGATACTCTGTAGTACCGACGTGTTTCGGTAGGTACATTTAAAAGTACCGAATTCGGTACCCATCCCTACTCACAAGTGGACTTTCCGTCCGATTGCCGAGACCACGTCAAACAGGCTGACCAGGGTGCGGTTGTTTGGTTCATTTACTGTGTTCTAGGGCTGAGCCCAAACGTTCGGACCTTCGTTCGTTACGTTGGCATTCGAATTCTAAATCAACATCCTTCGAATTCTAAATCAACATCCGAATTTTACGCGGTCAGGTGGCGTAGCGGAGATTGTGCTCGTCACCAATGCAAGAGGCTGCGGTCTCGACTCCCGGAGAGTCAGCATTGCCTTGGCTCGGGCTGATCGCTATACTAACTCGTTTGGCTGAGTTAGGGGGAGGGGAGCCGTGGGTGGGTCCTGGGCGTTGTGGACAGCGACCCCTACAGTTCGGTCGGGGGGCCTGCTCAGCGAAGGTAGGATCTGGTGAGAGGTAGTGCGGCCTCCCACACGTTACACTCTCCCAGTGAGAATCTGCGCGGCCAGGCTGGCTGCCAGCTGGTTGCACATGCGTTGGAGGAAAGCATGCGACAGTCTCCGGCTAAACATTTGAATTTTAAATGTTTAAAGGTCCCATGCATTATAAAAGGCCTTTTCCAGTGTTTAGCATTGTTTCCTAGCAATGGGGGATCATATCAATGTGGTCTGTGTCGTTAATTATCATATTGACTCATCAGTCTAGTCTCGAGTTCACGAGATCTTCCCTCACTCAACTAAGCCGTTCTGATTTTACAGTATTGCTGACGTGAATAAGGTACTGATTTGCATATCTCCGCCCCCTCAACAGCAGAGTGAGTGGAAATACCTTCACTTCCTCAAAGTGAAGCGAGGCAGAGAACAAGCGAGCGAGAGACAGAGAGAGAGAGAGATAGAGAGGGAGAGAGAGAAAGAGAGAGAGAGAGCTTCTGTCTGGGAAACAAACACACACTCATTTTACACACAATCTGACAGCGGGTGGAGGGACTTCTCCCGGAGCACGCTCATAACACACGCATTTTACACACAATCTGACCGCGCGTGGAGGGACTTCTCCCGGAGCACGCTCATAACACACGCATTTTACACACAATCTGACCGCGCGTGGAGGGACTTCTCCCGGAGCACGCTCATAACACACACGCATTTTACACACAATCTGACCGCGTGCGTGGAGGGAATTCTCCCGGAGCACGCTCATAACACACACGCATTTTATACACAACCTGACCTCTATCTCTCTCTCTGTGCCAGTGCAGACTGTGCGTGACTGTCACTCAAAGCGCTTATGGGCGGAGCGGGAGCCCATCCAAGAACAGCCTGAAATCCTGAACTAGAAAAATTATGCTTTTGAGTACTTCATTAGAAATACAAAACAATGCATTTAAAAAAATAAATACGTTACAGATGTGTTCCATAGACTCACAGGAATTGTGTAAAGTTGCCCAAATAGTGCAAGGAATAGCAATGCATGCACTGGCGTAACTCTCTCTCAATGTGTGCCGGGGACAGATTTGGGGGCGTGGCGAGTGACGTCGATGGGGGGGGGGGGGGTTAGGGCCCGTAGCCGCATTTCTGCAGACCCCTCTCTGATTGGTTGAACTCTATTTCTGCAGACCCCTCTCTGATTGGTTGAGCGAAGCCCCTCTCTGATTGGTTGAGCGTGCGCATGCGCATGAGCCGCGACAAGCTCCTCCAGAAACTCCTCCAGAAACTCCGTTAAGCTCCAGAGAGAGAGGCTGAAAACCCACAGTTCTTGCCCGACGGATGGGAGCGAATCCCGGATCCGAGGTTTCTGATGACTACCCCCAAAACACGGAGGTCGCGAACGCAATTTATACGCATGGAAGTATTGATTACGCCATAACGAATCATTAAAAAAATATACCGTTAACTGGAATATGTTGTGTGTGCCTTTCTGAATATGATTTGGGAGGGTTATAATAGAAGAAAGACAGTGTAAACAATATAACGTTATGTGAATAAACCGCGAAATAATAACTAATTCCTTGGTCAATAGAAGTCTCTGTGATACTTTCTGAATATGATTTGGGAGGGTTATAATAGAAGAAAGACAGTGTAAACAATATAACGTTATGTGAATAAACCGCGAAATAATAACTAATTCCTTGGTCAATAGAAGTCTCTGTGATACTTTCTGAATATGATTTGGGAGGGTTATAATAGAAGAAAGACAGTGTAAACAATATAACGTTATGTGAATAAACCGCGAAATAATAACTAATTCCTTGGTCAATAGAAGTCTCTGTGATACTTTCTGAATATGATTTGGGAGGGTTATAATAGAAGAAAGACAGTGTAAACAATATGTTTGACGTATTTTAACACACACCTAGGCTGACGACCCGAGCTATTATTATGCAAAGACAAGTACTTTAGCGAGTGGGTACTTGGCCCTTGCAGGGCAAGAATGCGACCCCCATCTACTGCTCTTTGCATAATAATAGAACAGGTAGTCAGACTCAGCTCTACTGGGCCATCTACTACTCTTTGCATACAGGTAGTCAGACGGGGGGGGGACATTAACTGCATTCTGAAAAAATGGGGGGGACCCATTGCCACGTCCCCCGTGCCAAATACGCCCCTGAATGCATGGGACTTTTTTTTTTGTCTATTCATTCTGTTTAAACCAATGGGGTTTTTCTTCACAGTTGCAGATAAAGATTAGGCTACACTAATATTATATTAAAAAAACTGATGAGTTATATTCATTAACTCATTGAACGCCGATCACGATGATAGTCGGGTTAACTCACCATCGCTTGAGCGCCAATCACGAGTATAGTCGGGTTTTAATCGTTATTTCTTTTATTGGCAATATACATTCATTTTCATCCATCCAACCTGATGTTATCGTTGGGAATGGGTCTGAGCTCGCAAAAGGGCAAATACTGCCACCTATCGTCTCCTGGATGGTATTGCACATCATTGGATTGGATTGGCTGGGGATGTGCATCAAAATAATTAAATCCGGTCCAGGTTTTCCTTCTCGGGCATGCAGTATCAGATAACAGATGGACTGGGGACACTCAGAGCAGCATGGATTATGTGTTTTGAAGATATAACGTTGGATCAATAAACGCGATCAATATTTGAAATGGCGATCAGGAATTGGATTAATCTTTTTGCAGAACATCAGATGTGAGGTAAGGAATCTATGTTACCAGTCTTGGGTTAATCAGATGTTTTTTTCACAGCAATCACAATGTGTGTGTGTGTGTGTGTGTGTGTGCGTGCCGTTGGCGCTGAGCAAGGCACGGATAAGCGATTTTTCAGCCCGCTTTTGTATCGTGCATAAGGACACATACTATCGATAATCTAGCGTGACAACGTGTTTTGTGTATTCCACTAAAGGGCTATTATCGTGTCTTTCTCTGGAATTACTAGAAATCTCAAACTATACTTGTATTCAAAACGGTATAAAACGGAAATGTACCGATGAAAAAACAATCCGTTTCGTACATGTTTTTTTATTATTTTTTTTTATTTTTTTCCCCCCTCCTTTTTCCGATTTTTCTCCCATCCCACTGTTAGTCGTTATGCCAATTCCCAACCCCCTTCCTGGTTGTTACGCACTTTCCCCTACTGTTTGTCCGAGAGGCCGGAGACTGTCACATGCTTTCCTCCGACGCATGTGCAGCCAGCCGGCAGCCAGCCTGGCCGCGCAGATTCTCACGGGGAGAGTGTAACGTGTGGGAGGCCACACTACCTCTCTCCAGATCCTACCCTCGCTGAGCAGGCGCCCCGACCGAACTGTAGGGGTTGCTGTCCACAACGCCCAGGACCCACCCGCCAGCTTTCCCCACCCCCTAATACTGCCAATTGTATTAGTGTGAACGGCCAGCCAAGCTGGTGATAACGCCGGGAGCTGGATTCGAACATGCAAACCCAGCGTCTCCAGCGTTGGTGACGAACGCAATCTCCGCTACGCCACCTGACCGCCCCCCGTTTCGTACATGTTGACTGCAAGCAAGTAATTGATAAACGACGGGTGTAATAGACCCATAGCCATAATTTACGATATATTTTAAGCACTCGCAAATATCCCCGTCCTCCCATTGATTAAAGCGCTGGCGTACTAGGCCTAATTTCCCGGAAGGGGCTCGGCGGTCAATGAGTTAAATAAAGTTGATTTAAAAAAATATTAATTTAATCAGATTAATCACTTTATTCAAATTGAGTATCTAATTTGAGGATATTTATAGAACAAAATAAAATTTAAAAAAAATACTTAAAACCGAAGGTTCGAACATCCGTTCGAAAAACCCTGACGAAGTCGAATCCCAAAAACAGGCTTCGGGGACAGCCTTACTGTGTTCACACCAAACAAACCACAGCACGGTGGGTAAACACTCCAGGGTTTGATTCAACCGGACTAAACAAGGCATGCTGTATGTGAGGGCCCTAACATGGACATAGGAAGCAGGCCATGGTTACCTCTGATGCCGCTGTCACAGATCCAGACCAGGTCGTACTTGGCGCCCTCGTACCCCGGCATCAGGTTGTTGATTTTGGGGTTGATGCCGACCTTCTTCCCCCCTGTGTGGAGAGTCAAACAGGTTCTTATGTTGTGGTCCTCGGTGGACTAACACTGGACTGGCACTAACAGTCAGGGTTAAGGGTTTAGAAAAATGATACTAATAAATGAATATAATAAATAAAATGATATACACTCAGAATGTTGTTAAGGCACCTTGGATAAAAAGGTTATGCCCCAAATGGCATAAAGGTCGATTCACCTTCAATTCAATTAAAATTAAACAGAAACTACAGTTAATCTGCTAATGACAAAGAACACTTCACTCTTGACAATCTTTTACTAGGATGAAAAACAACCATCTCAAGCCAAACCTTTCTCGATGTTTGAAAAGGTTAAAAGGTTAAAAGGGGAACTACGCCCAATTTAAGACTTCATACATGTTATTATAGGCTGAGACAGTCCAAAAAATATTAGTGAACACAAACAACTCTCTCCCAAATCCAAAAACTACAGTGCTAACATTTTTATTTGTGTTGTCATCAGGTATAACATCTGAAGCTGCTCCATAGACAATGAATTGGAAAATGTTTTATAGATGACAGAGCACCCAGGACCCAATAAAGCTCATTTGGGTATAAGGGGAGACCACCCCCCTAAAATACAAATTTTGGGGCAATTTTTTTATAATGTTGCCCCTTTACATGTCTTCTTTCAAACTAGTGACAAGAAAACATAAAAAAAAACACATTTAGTTTCTTATTTTGCTTCATTTTGCATGATTGCATCCATAAATGTGCACATATTGAATGGGGAAGTGCCTCATTTGCATATATAAACATAAAATTCAGAAAACTTGCAATATATTTTTTCTTAGTTGTATGTACATAACAAACTGGGAAAGTGTCATAATGATATCTATTCAAATATTTGTCTTGCCTATTAGGGGGTACAGTAATCGGTTGTGTTGTTTGTTACTACACTGTTACTACTACTACATCATTATTATTATGTTATTCAGTTATCAGGCATGTGTTCAGGTTGTCTATTACTAATGGTTTGATTGGGTGTTGTGTTTGTAAATAGCGATAAAAAAAAATGTATGGCATTTTACAATACAGAACTTTGAAGGCGTTTCCCCAAAGGGTAGACATGTACCATTTCCCTAGCATCTACACACACCAAACTTTCCACCTTTATTCATATCTATATCCTGCTTCTTTGTGTCAAAGGGTTTGTTGATATGTCATACATAGCCTGATTTACAGACGATACAACACTTTAAAGGCGTTTTTCTCAAAATGAGATTTTATGAGTTTGTATTACACATAAAACAAAAGATCTCAATTTCTCTAGTACCTCCACACACCAAACTGGCCACGTTTCCTCCTATCCATATACCACAACTTTCTGTTAGAGGATTTTTTGATATATCACTCATCCAGATTTTTAGAACATTTTATACAAAACATGTATGCGAAAAATAGATTTTTTTATGACTAAAGGGTCATAAAAGGTCATAAATCCCTGTTCGGGTGGCATATAAAAAAATCCTCTAGCAAAAAGTTCGGTATTTAATGTAGTAACATGAAAAACCATGAGAAAATATCTATATATCATCCATTTTTGCACAATTTTGCTTGGGGTAACATGCAAAAAGGGGCCATTTGAATAGACCACGCCCCATTTTGGGTAATAAAAGTATGCGACCAAAAACAGTAATACATTTGTTTTCTTTTTTTGACTATTCTAAACAATTAAGATGTTTGCAAATGATTTCATCCTTTATTATTTTTTTCCCTATCTAGGGGGGTGGTCTCCCCTTAAAAGAAAAACATTCTGCGGAAACACAAAATCAATCTACTCAATGTCAATGGAGCAGCTGCTTGATGACGTCACAAGTTTGACTCTTACTTTTCGGGTCAAGTTCCGATAAGATAAGATAAGCTGTATTGGTCACCAAGAGAAAATGTGTATTGGCCATTTCAAGCTGCTGCTGTTCTGTCTCATCAGATAGGCTTTATATTAACGGCATCATTGATCATTATTGTATCTCTTATTATGTGTGTGATCATGTCTTTCTGTCCCGTTTCAGAGTTTTAATCTGCTTTTACTTGATACTGTTCGCTACTATATATCCGTTTCATTGCTTTTTGCTTTCTGTGAAGCACCTTGTGATTTTGTATCTGTGAATGGTGCTATACAAATAAAAATTACTTACTTACTACTACTAGGGGTGGGAATCACCAGTTTCATCACGATACGATACGATATTGATTCTTTGGACAACGATACGATATTTGCCGATATCACAAAGTCTGCCACGAATACTACACACTCGCATTCATAAGAAAAAACTAAAACATTACATTTAAAAAATGCACCCGTTAAGAATTTCGATCATTTGAAGTGAGGACCATGTGAACACAACCTCAATACAATTACCTGGAACAAAGCATGTAATTTAGGGCACTTTCACATATAGTTTTGGTGGATTCGGTACGATTCGGGGGGGGGTGAAATTGCAACATTGTTGCATTCTTCATTTGGTTCGGTTTGCATTCACATTGCAATTTGTCAAGCGCACCAAACTTTCTGAACAATGTCACGCGGTCGAAAAGGGCGCTCGTCTATTGCAGTGGTTCCCAAAGTCGGGGTTGCGACCCAAAGGTGGGCCGCGAGCAGCCACGGGAGGGCCGCGAGATTAAAAAAAGAAAGAAAAAAAAAATCCAATTATCTTTTTTTTTTTTGTCAGACCACTGAACTTAGAAGCAGGCCAGGACAGTGTTTCTAGTTGTATTCTAAAATTCTATTCTATTGTATTCTAAAATGTGACTATATGGTTTTATATTAACTTAATAAATAAATAAAAACGAAAAATCTACTTATTTCAACAAACATTTCAAACTAAATAACAGATTATGCACATAAAACGCTGAAAACAACCGAAGCAACAATAGTATTTTAATGAGGCTATTATTATTATCATTATTATTTTGCAACAAGTTAGCCCTCTCATAAATAGCACATATAAATGAATAACTAACTTGAACTAACTTAATAGGATTGAAGTGATATTTGGCTTAAAAAATCGGTCGCCTGACAAAAAAAAAAAAAAAGCCTGACGATGTGCATTGGGCCGCGGCTCTCTGACGCCTTATTTTCTGGGTCCCGGCATGAAAAGTTTGGGAACCCCTGGTCTATTGGACACAATAGAGAGTGGAAATGTGTGTGCGTGACTGCGAGCCCTAACGTGTGTGCGCAGAGTTGAGCGGAGTCCTACAGCACCAGCCAAGACTCTGTGGGTGAAATGTGAATACCATGACGAAAATATGAAATATTGATTTCAAAGGCGCCTTTAGGCGTAATTGGCAGATTACGCATGGCGGAGAATGACGTGTTAACAAGTCATTGGCGAGCAATGGGTTAATATATTGCTGACGCAGTTTTTTTATTTTGACGTGGCATTGATCCATTGTTCTATTGAAGCCCATTACCACCATCCTCTCGCTAAACAACTTGTACACCGCGTTGTTTTTATGAGTGCCCACAAGTAGCTGTTTAATTTGATCTTCTGCCCATATTTCTATCAGGGCTTTCACCTAGTCATTCGCCCACGTCTGTCCACGAGACATGTTTACCGCGTGCTTGTTTTGCAGTGAATGCGCGCCGCGGTGTTTGTTTCGTTTCCTTCTACCCAAGATGCACAGTTTATCAGGTCACTTCCTATATTTGGTCTTGCGTTTGGTCCGATGAAGCAAACCGAGACCTAAGTTTTCAGGTGGACCAGAGTTCGCGTGTTGGTCGGCACCAGAGTTCGACTGAGCATTCACACCACCCCAAAAAAAGCGGACTATCAGAGGAAACTAACTCTGGTCCGATAGTCCGGACCAAACAGCTCTGGTGTGAAAGCACCCTTAGTGGCTGAGTCTACAAGATCCTCATTGATGGCATGTGTGGAATGCAAACCCCAATCTACAAGGTCCTCATTTCAAAATGTAACTCTGTGCATCTTCAAAAAGGTTTGCAGAGGTAAGCCTCCAATAATAAATTGGTAATAAATCGCAATACCGTAACTCTAGTATTGTGATAATATGGTATCGTGGGGCCTCTGGTGATTCCCAACCTAATATAATATTAAAACAATCAAGCAGCCTCATGTTTGAGAAAACTTCTACAGTATGACATTATCTGCCATCCAGATAACGTCACAGTGACCAATCGCAGCCACTCTTATTGTCTGGGACCAAATACGGCCACGCCCCATTCCCAGTAAAAAGTGGGAATCTCTAGAATGGGTTTCGGGTGACTGTGTATAAGGAAGTGACTCTAAAGGTGACGATAGACAACACTTTCTGTTGTCAGTAGATGGCAGCATTGGTTTAAAATTAAAAGGTGAAAATGTTGAAAACTACAACAATACACTTCCCAAGATCCTTAGCACAGGTCACAGGTCACAGGTCACTGGGATGTGTCTATTCTTCGACGTGATCTGAACAGCGGTAAACTATTACTGCGGCCTCAGTATAGCGACCGCGAATGGTAAACTAATTATCTTAACAAAAGTGCGCTGGTAGCGTTACATATGTTGTCTAAAGGGGGACATATGGTACAATTTAAGATTTTAATGATAATCGGCATATAAAGGACAACATAAAGCATCGTTAATTTGTAAGAAACCTCAATGAAAACGGTAATATTTGCTATTGTTATGAAAATGTGATAGAATCCTATAAAAATGTGGACGCATTTGGTCTACGTTCCGTTATGCAAGCTGGGACGCTGGTGCATCTAGGCAGAGGTCAGGGTCTCACCTATGAATAACCTGGCGTCAATGTTGGGGTATTTCCCCAGCAACTTCTTACACACATCAATGGCCGGGTCGTCATGGTCCTGGACGCATAGCAGGATCTCATACTGCAGAATAACAGAAGGCCGCAGTCAATACTAGAAAAACACATTACACACACACTGCAAAACTAAGAGAGAGAGAGAGAGAGAGCGAGAGCGAGAGAGCGAGAGAGAGAGAGAGAGAGAGAGAGAGAGAGAGAGAGAGAGAGAGAGAGAGTCAATGTCAGACTTTGCAATCAAAAGTTAGGGGGCTAATAACCCTTGCCATAATTTCAGTGCGTCCCCTAACTTTTGATTGCAAGGTCTGACATTGACCCCCTTTTCAGGAGTTGACCTAGAGCCCACCAAGGTCATGCATATCAAATTTGGTCAATGTCAGACCTTGCAATACACTGTAAGGCTACTGTCCTGCCTCACTTCCAGTGATGAAGCTAAGCTATGCTAACGGAGCGTCTATTCCCAAAGCTAAAATGCATGCAGAGACAAAAAAGGTATGTATCTTCTTGTCTAACTCCAGGGAAGATGTTAAATAAGCTAATTTCCCAAAATGTTGGAGTTCCCCTTTAACCAACTCCGAAAGAATGCCTAAACGTAACCCTAACCTTAACCAACTCCGAAAGAATGCCTAAACTTAACCCTAACCAACTCCGAAAGAATGCCTAAACTTAACCCTAACCATAACCAACTCCGAAAGAATGCCTAAACTTAACCTTAACCAACTCCGAAAGAATGCACGTTTATATAGAGAGATGATAAATTAATTAAACGTAAAAAAAATAAAAATACAAAATTTAAGTGATTCGAACTGGTCACCAACGCACTGCAGGCTCCACAGCAAGGCGGCGAACGAGTTGAGCTAACCGTCGATGTTAAAACAGGGGGGATTACGGGGCGGTCAGCTGGCGTAACGGAGATTGCGTTCGTCACCAACCCCGGAGCGGCTGGATTCGCCTGTTCGAATCCAGCTCACAGCTCCGGGGTTGTCACCAGCTTGGCTGGCCGTTCACACTAATACAATTGGCAGTATTAGAGGGTGGGAGAAGCTGGCGGGGTGGGTCCGGGTCGTTGTAAACAGCGACTCCTACAGTTCGGTCGGGGCGCCTGCTAAGCGCGGATAGGATCTAAGTGGGATAGTGTGATCCTTCCACACACTACGCCCTCTCAGTGAGAATCCGCGCTGCCAGGTGAAAAGAAGCGGTTGATTGGCTGGACGTGTGTCGGAGGAAGCACGTGGTAGCCTCCACTCTCCCAGACCGACTGTGGGGGGTAAGTGCGCAGCGACCAGGAAGGGGATTGGGAATTGGCATAACGACTAACATTGGGATGGGAGAAAATCAGAGGAAAAAGGAGAAAAAAAAAAGAAAAAAAAACAGGGGGGATTACGGCTGCATAATGCCGCGGCAACCTATGCACCGCTGCCGCGGGGCATGCTAGGCGTTGTCGCGGCCAATCAGGGAAAACGCGGAAGCACTCGGAAGCACTCTTGGGCTGGGATTAAAGAATAGGCCCCCCCCCCCCCTAATGGACAGTATCCTCCCCACCGTATGTATATATTTTCTCCCACCTACCCACCCCCTCCTAATGTACAGTGTCCTACTCATCATATGTATATATTTACTGTTAGGATCTCTGGGTAACAGTACTGTATATTTGCATATCGTATATGTGACAAATGTAACAGTACTATATACCTGTATGTAGGGATGCTCGATATTGGCTTTTTTACCGATACCGATATACTGATATTGTCCAACTCTTAATTTCCGATACCAATATCAACAGATACCGATATATGCAGGGTTCTCTCCCCCCCCCCCCCCCCCAAAAACCGGAATAATTTCAGGTAATTAACATTACATATCTCTTATTGTGGAATTAACACAACATTATGCATACTTTTGACAATAAATAAAACCAGAATTTGTTCTTACTTGCTTGCCTGGGTAAATAAAGGTTATAGAAATGTAAAAAAAATAATAAAAAAAATTAATTTCTTAATTTTTTTGGAAAACCGATATTTTCCGATATCACATTTTAATGCCAATATCGGCCGATAATATCGGTAGGCCGATAATATCGGACATCCCTACCTGTATGTCATGTATGTCCCTATGTCATGATGTCATGTATGTTGTGTATGTCATAAATGTCACTATGAATTGAAAATGGGGGACCCTGATGTAAACAAGACAAACGTCTTTCTCTGGTCTGCATCCCCTTAACCCATTCAGTGCCAACCACGATGATAGTCGGGTTAACTCGCCATGCGTCGAGTGCCAAGACCCGAGAAAACTCGGGTTTTAATCGTTATTTCTTTTATTAGCAATATCCATACATTTTTCATCCATCCAGCCTGACGTTATCATTGGGAATGGGTCAAAGCTCGAAAAGGGCAAATACCACCGCCTATCGTCTCCCGGATGGTATTGCACATCATTGGATTGGGTGCGACTGTGCATCAAAAAAATAAGTCCGGTCCAGGTTTTACTTCTCGGGCATGCAGCTGGGTACTATTGCATTGAGTCCCCCCACTGGGAGCAGCGTCGATTATGTGTTTTGGTGCTATAACGTTGGATCAATAAACGCGATCAATATTTGGAATGGCGATCAGGAATTGGATTAATCTTTTTGCAGAACATCTGATGTGAGGTAAGGACTCTATTTTACCAGTCTTGGGGTAATCAGATGTTTTTTTCTCCGCCATCGCAGCGTGTGTGTGTGTGCGTAACGTTAGCCGTATCCACGGCATGGATAATCGATTTTTCAGCCCGCTTCTCTAGCGTGCATACAGTAAGTACACATATACTATCGATAATCTAGCATTTATTTGAAAACTATTCATAAATCAGCCGAAAAATTACAACATGTTTTGTGTATTCCAGTAAAGGGCTATTATCGTGGAATTTCTCTGGAATTCTCCAAAATCTCCAAAACTATACTCGTATTCAAAACGGTATAAAACGGAAATGTACCAATGAAAAAACAATCCGTTTCGTACATGTTGACTGCAAGCAAGTCATTGATAAGCGAGGGGTGTTTTAGACCCATAGCCATAATTTAAGATATAGTTTAGGCGTTCGCAAATTTCCCCGACCTCCCATTGACTTCCTTACTGGCACGCTAGCCCTAATATGGTCAAAGGGGCATGGCTCTAAATGAGTTAACAATTGTGTGTATTGAGCCGTACTGTATTGTACCCATTCTGCAATCTGTTAAATAAAGTTTTCATTCATTCATGTCTGTACCTCCCATCTTCCTCCCCTGTGCTGCCATGACCCCTGAATTTCCCCAAGGGGATCCATAAAGATTAGGGATGCTCGATATTGGCTTTTTTACCGATACCGATATACCGATATTGTCCAACTCTTAATTTCCGATACCGATATATGCAGGGTTTCCCCCCCCCCAAAAAATGGAATAATTTCAGGTAATTAACATTACATATCTCTTGTTGTGGAATTAACACAACATTATGCATACTTTTGACAATAAATAAAATCAGAATTTGTTCTTACTTGCTTGGGTAAAATAATTTTCTTTGAAAACCGATACCGATATTTTCCAATATCACATTTTAATGCCAATATCTGCCGATAATATCGGTAGGCCGATAATATCGGACATCCCTAATAAAGATACATCTTATCTTGAGGCATCACACTAACCCACTGGCCAGTTATGATATTCTCTCTCTCTAGAGGACAGCTTTGCACTATGAATGAATGAATGAATGAATTGAATTAATACATTTTTATTCACACACACACACACACACACACACACACGATACATTACATGTAAATATCCTCATGTGATACAACAACGTCGCAATTGTGTGCATGTGCCAGGTCTCCCAAGAAGCTATTTAAAGCTTTTGGAGGGAGCCTGAACACAAATATAAACAGAATATAAACAACAAAACAATAAACAAAAACAAAACATACAACGTGGGTAGGTTTACACACCTACCTACTAACTGACATATAACATAGATACATAATACAGACAATTTATATTCCTAAGTTATAATTTTAATTAGATATGATTTAAGCAGTTCTTCTTTCAGTGATTTTTTTAATGTTTTAAAGGATTTAGTCATTTTCAGATTCTCGTCAAGCTTGTTCCAGATCTGTGGACCCCTGCATGCTATGCTTAGGCTAGCACAATTTTGCCTTCTCCTCTTGCCAAATATAAGATGCCTATTTCTTGTGTTATGGATGTGCAGTGGTTGGCAGACTGGGACAAGCTCAGACAGTCTGTGATTCATGTTGTTGACAACTTGATACATAATTGATGCGTTTTGATGAATGTTAAATTCAGCGAGCCTCAGGAGACCAAAGCCATGGAACAGAGGTTGTGAGGGCGCTTTATACCCGGACCATGATAGTACTCGTAGTATTTTCTTTTGTAAGCTTTCAAGTTTCTTGAGATGGCTGGGGTAAGTGTTGCACCATATGACATTACAGTAATTAATGAGGGGTTCATACAAGGTTTTATATAGAGTGAGAAGGGCAGGCAAGGGAAGAAAATGACATATTTTGCAGAATAAGCCAACATATTTGGACAGTTTTGTTTGTAGATATTTTATGTGGCATTTGAAATTGAGTGACTCATCGATGACGACCCCCAGGAATTTTGTGGACACCACTCTTGACAGCTCCTTTCCATTTATTTTTATGCACATGTGATGTGTGCGCATCCAATTTGAGTGGAAGACAATAAAGTTTGTCTATTGTCATAAACTAAAAAAAGTAGAGAGAGAGAGAGAGAGAGAGAGAGAGAGAGAGAGAGAGAGAGAGAGAGAGATGAGTAACACTGTGCAATGCATCCTAATGATGTGGTAAGACACAGTGAGCACAAATAAAATAATGCGATACTAAAATGTTACGAGCAGAAACTGACAAGGAACGCTGTGCATCAGCAGCCAGATAATAGATTGGCAGATCAGCCTCAATGACTAGGTGGGAACCCAACAGGTGACTCAAAGAATAGAATGAGCCCCCAACAGAGCATAAGGCTGTCCCCTTGCAGTCAAGTTGTCGACTGATCGGTCGATTTGGTCTTAGTCGATCAAGAGCCGACCACCGTTTCCAATTTCCTGAGAAATGATGAGCATGTCTTAAAAGGAGTCATAGACTCTGTTAGAGGACAGTCCTACTTTCAGCCTTTTCTTGGAGGAGATTGACGGGACACTGGGATATGATTCCAAGTCAAGCTATACCGCAATTAAAAGAACTGCCTGCCAAGCAACACTTTGGAGAGGATATTGGACAACTTTCAGGAACGTTGAACCAAGGCAGCACACAGAAGACTGGAGTTTTAATGACAGGAGGGAAATGCTTGGCAATTCCTTTCTATGTATGGCCTAATTGCAGCGTAATCAAGTCCTTCTCACAAGGAAGAACACAAGTTGCATTGCGTCATTGCAGGTGAATGTAGCCAGTGAATAAGTATACCTAACTATGGCGGTGCCTCCTTCATGTGAGCAGTGTATAATATTATTTACAGCCTGGGCTGCCGAAGGGGCGCAGAGAGCCCACATTCAGATAACACAACAACTATTTCACTTTGGATTCCTTCCAACATGAACGTTTGAAAACGTGGCAGCCCCGATATACATAGCCTGCTGTATTATGGACGTTTAGAAAGGTTTTGACATTCAGCAGATAAAGCCAGCTTGCGCAATTTGAGATCCAACTGGTGATGAGAAAAAGGAGCAAGAAAGGGAGAGAACAGCATAGAATTATACAGAAAAAGGCAGTCCTTCAATGTGGCCCAGGACAAATTTGCATAATACGTACGCCGCAAACAGGATGTGGCCACATGCGGCCCTAGGCCACCTCTGAATGTGGTCCGAGCGATCGGATCTCAATGCGTTTTGGGTGCGTTCCCACCTGTACTTAGAGCTGTCCACTTGTGATCTCAATGCGTTTTGGGTGCGTTCCCACCTGTACTTAGAGCTGTCCACCTGTGATCTCAATGCGTTTTGGGTGCGTTCCCACCTGTACTTAGAGCTGTCCACTTGTGATCTCAATGCGTTTTGGGTGCGTTCCCACCTGTACTCAGAGCTGTCCACTTGTGATCCGATCACCCAGATTGGATCTTAATGCCAGGTGGAAACAGGGCTATAACACAAGAGCATGCCACGCTATCTTCAACTACACCACCTATGGTGCCCTTCAGTGAGGAGCATACTGAGGTTATACTGTGGGCAGCTCCAGAGAAAGAGCGAGCGAGCGAGCAAGGAGAGAGAGAGAGAGAGAGAGAGAGAGAGAGAGAGAGAGAGAGAGAGAGAGAGAGAGAGAGAGAGAGAGAGAGAGAGAGAGAGAGAGATGAGTAACACTGTGCAATGCATCCTAATGATGTGGTAAGACACAGTGAGCACAAATAAAAGAATGCGATACTAAAATATGAAAGAAATGTTACGAGCAGAAACTGACAAGGAACGCTGTGCATCAGCAGCCAGATAATAGATTGGCAGATCAGCCTCAATGACTAGGTGGGAACCCAACAGGTGACTCAAAGAATAGAATGAGCCCCCAACAGAGCATAAGGCTGTCCCCTTGCAGTCAAGTTGTCGATTGATCGGTCGATTTGGTCTTAGTCGATCAAGAGCCGACCACCGTTTCCAATTTCCTGAGAAATGATGAGCATGTCTTAAAAGGAGGTATTTCTGCATTACCATATGTGGGAGACAAAAAAATTACAGATTTTTCAATGAAATCGACTCGTCGATTAGTTGACAAACTTCTATCACTATTAGTGGATTAAGAGGATTTATTTAAAGCAGGACAGCCCTGGTGCGGAATGAGTGCCACAGGGTCGTGCTGATGGAAAAACAACTCCGGGGATCATTCAAAGCAGTCACCGACTGAGGATGCCTTTGCCACAGTGAAGAAAATGTTTGGGTTGTTTAAGGCAGCCATTATAGCAGACTATTGCTGTTAAATATGTATTCAACATTGTTAGAACGTATTAAGTAATAATAGGTGGGAAAACAATATATATTCATCATAATGTCAACCCCATACAGCCATATTCCAAGACTATATTGATAAAACAACATGCCAATCGAAAATCTATATATTGATATTTTATGACATCCCCAATTGCAAAGTTATTCCGGAGAAACTGGTATCTAAAGCCACAGGCTGTTATGTTGCTATAGCCTTCCTAAGTCCCTGCAATGTTAAGGAGGGACAAACATTTGTTTAAAAGAAAATAAAGCTACGTTATTAGCCTAAAAATAACAGATATGGTTAATTACTTAACACTTTGATAGCCCAAGGTTAATTCCTTTTTACCTCCTTGAATGCCCAGGGCCACTTCAATGTTAACGTTAATATCGCCTAATCTATGTTTTAAACTATGTGTCTAATCTGCCCGTCGCTTATCAAAGACTAATTTTCCAGTCAACATTGTCATAGCAGATTGTTTTTTTATCGCTTCATTTCCGTTTTCTAGCATTTTGAAAATCACTCGTTTTCACGGAAAATATAACACATTCCATGATAATCGCCTTTTACTGGAATATTCTAGAACGTTGTCATTGTTCGGCCTATTATGAATAGTTTTCAAATAAACGCTAGATTATCGATAGTATATGTGTGCGCATGCACGCTCGTGCCGCGAGTTGAAAATCGATTCTCCTATTTCCTGACCGCTCGCACAGTGAAACAGCAATATCACATAATCACATAAAAGCTTATATCTCTGTGAAAACGAGTCTGATTATCCTAATACTGGTAACATAGATTCCTTACCTGAGATCAGATGGTATCCAAATGGATTATTCCAATTCCTGATCGCCATTCGAAAAAATCTATCTTTTTATTGATTCACCGTGTATACTGTAAAAACACATAATCTCCGCTGCTCTGAGGCTCACTAGTGGAGTTGATCAACCCCGACTGCGTGAGTGAGAAGTAAAATGTGGAGTCAGGGATTTTTTTTCTCATTCATTTTCATTGAGTTCAATCCAAAAGGGTGAATTACCATCTGGGAGACGATAGGGGGCGCTTTTTTCACATCTGAGTGCCTGGAGTGGTTGGATTTCCAATGGTAGACTTGGTTGATGAAATATGATTTCAGATCGCTAATTAAAAAAAACGATTAGGCAATCAAAGTGTTAATAGGTAGCTATAGCTTGGCGTAGACATGTGTGTGTTACCTTGGGGTAGTCCCGTGTGTGTGTGCGTGTGCGTGTGCGTGCGTGCGTGTGTGTGTTACCTTAGGGTAGTCCAATTCAAAGAAGGTCTCCAGGTTGTTGATGAGGTTTGTGTCGACTCCCTTCAGTGGCTTCAGCAGAGAGACCCCAGACAGCTTACAGTACGGCTGCTTGGTCTCACTGGTCTTCTTATTGAGATGGAGACGGCTACACACACACACACACACACACACACACACACACTATTATTTATGTGTTCAGTAAATTGCCTACATATTGTTTCTTGAAGGGCAGGACTTGCTGAGCTTTGCAACTTTCAGGTCCCACCATGGCTCAAATTACGGGCAGTTCCTCCAGTGTTTACATGAGCCAAGTCTTTCCCATCTTTCTAGCATGGATGTCAAAGAAAGGTCTTCCCTTTAAATGGTTAAGATGAAGGCTATGTGTTAACTCATTGACCGCGACGCTGTTTTCCCATCTCTACTCAATGGCGCCAGCGTTATTGAGCATTTTAGCAATGTTTGCGGATCCATCGTGTGTTCTGTATTATAGCTATGGAGACAATAGTATGGCTCATTTCATTTGACAGGCATTGTTTATAGTCCAACACTGACTAACCACTTCATTTCTACATACTTTAGTTTGTGCGCTATTCCATGCTAAACATCGCCCCTTTCCAAAATAATCCAGTCTTTTTTCCTAGATTGCGAGATATGACGTGTTATATGCATTATGCCCAAATCGTTCGGGTTGCTCGCCTGAAACTCCAAATATTTCCAAATCAAAAGGTATATACCATATATATATATATATATATATCCGTCTTCACAAAATCATCAAGGGGGGTTAGTGTGTGTTTAGAATGGGGATCAAAGGAAACTCGAGAAAACTCGTTTTTGGCGTTCAAGCGTTGGTGACAAAACACGAGTATACTCGTTTTTGGCGCCCAATGAGTTAAGAGCCGGGCATTTAATCCAGTTTCAAATAGCGATTTCTTTCCGCGACCATGAAAACAAGATAATCGAGATAACGATTATTGTGCCACATTGCTCTCATTTTGTCTTGTGTTGTAAATGCAGCGCATACTTCCTTCACAGCGGTGCCCCCCCTAACCCCCAGTTTCTTGCAGTAGTTTCAGCTTGTGTTGAGAGGTGAGGAGGGAGCCACAGCACGTTTCTACAGTTACAGTATTTGGAAACGTCTCGACTTTGGTAACTTGTAGAAGAGGACAGAAAGACAGCCTTTGGTTGAGAAGAAAAGTAAAGAATGATGTTCTCAAATCAATGAGAAATCGGGTTTAATAATCTGGATTTCAATATCAATCAAAATAATCGTGAAAATGTGCCATAATCGAGGAGCCCTACTATCATCATATGTACACATTCATTCTGGGCATGGTTCTCTTCTCCTGAAGGTTCTGTGATAAGGTGGTGCTGAGAAGTGTTTAAAATGTGTTGAGAATGAGGATATGGCTTCTTTCCCAGTCCTAATATGATCTGGCTTCTTTCCCAGTATCATTCCTCTCACTATCAGTTCCTACTAGATGCATGGTTTCCGTCAACCGGTAATTACAGTCTTTTTTTTTTACGGGGAGAATCTATTGAAGTCCAAAATATTTAGACTTTCCGGTCATAATAATAATAAACAATTCCAGAGTGGGCCAAATAGCCTGCTTGAACCCAGTCCCCAATGTGCTCTCTGTTTGTGTAGTGGAGCTGCTGCTGTGTGTGTGTGTGTGTGTGTGTGTGTCTGTGTGTGTGTGTGTGTGTGTGTGTGTGTGTGTGTGTGTGTGTGTGTGTGTGTGTGTGTGTGTGTACTGTATGTGTGTGTATGTGGGGGGGTGGTCCATGGTGCTGAACTGGACAGCGGAGCTCGGAGGCTACTTTAATTCTCCATTTATTTAACTCCACCTAGATTCATGTGCATAACTCGTTAGCCCAAATGTTGTTGACGGAAGACTCAGACCGGTGCCTGTTTGTGTGAGTCAGGGAACAGTCTGACTGGAGGTGGTCGCCAGATCGTAGACACGGGTCTCCTGCCGGCCTGCCCCGACTCTGGAGCCCTGCCATAGTCAGCTCTACCCCCCCCCCCCCCCGTCCTGCCTGCCCGACTCTGGAGCCCTGCCATAGCCAGCTCTACCCACCCCCCCTCCTCCTGCCTGCCCCAACTCTGGAGCCCTGCCATAGCCAGCTCTACCCACCCCCCTCCTCCTGCCTGCCCCGACTCTGGAGCCCTGCCATAGCCAGCTCTAACCACCCCCCCCCCCCCCACCTCCTGCCTGCCCCGACTCTGGAGCCCTGCTGTAGCCAGCTCCACCCCCCCCCCCCCCCCTCCATTAGCGTTCGCTTCTCATCCTTTCGCCAGCCCGGCCTGCTTGCTAAAATAAACACACCCCATCTTGGGGTTTTTCCCTACTACCTGCCTGCCTTGTGTATGTCCCAGCGCTTGGGTTCTCACCTACTATCCGTGACATGAATTAATGTGTTATTTCCCAAAGATTACACTCACATCTCAGGCAAACAGTACATTTTAAAAGGAGTCCTTCTGCTCTGAGTCCTGTGACTATTTTAAAGTCAACTAAGAATGTCTTTAGTCCGAGAAAGCCCTATAGATGGCCATCACCCTACTGCTTATCACACAAGGCTGGGGGGTGTAGGATTAGCACCGACTAACCCCAACCGTGACTGTTGGAGACACTGGCTTAGACTGACTAGGTCCTAGATCCATTTCAGTTACTGCTTAGAGGGGACTGTTTCATAACGTCTTGCCCCCCCGCCACCCTCCCACCTCTAGTCTCCTCTCCACATATCACTGAAATCTTAGCACCACAAACAGCATGCGCTCATTACAGAGCTACTGGGTCTCAACCGGGGAATCATTTAGGGGTAAATATACAACATGTTAGAAAGAAAGCCCCTCGTGCCTCTGCATTCATAAAGAACACGATTCAAAACCTTCAACCAGGCAGGCTGAGGCAGCTCAACAAAAGGTTGAAAGGAAATTAATGGAGCGCATACTTTACAGTGAAATTAAAACTTTAAATACATATACAATAATAGGCAGAGGTGAAAAGATCAAAATATTCTAAGCTATAGGGCAGGTATATCTTACATATTTGAGTTTGTTTGTTTTCCAGTGTCCATTGATTTTGTGAGTTTACCACCAGAGTTAGAGCATCAGTGCAAGCAGGCCTCGTTTTACTGCACGGCTTGATGCATTGAGCAGTTACTCCCTCAATTTCCTGACTCAAAATTACTTGTTAACAAAAAGCGAATTGGCCAAATTGACCACTAGTCTGATATAGCCTGTGTACTCCAACCACACAGCCCTCTGTCTGCACTGCTAGTCTGATGTAGCCTGTGTACTCCAACCACGCAGCCCTCTGCCTCTGCCTGCACTGCTAGTCTGATGTAGCCTGTGTACTCCAACCACACAGCCCTCTGCCTGCACTGCTAGTCTGATGTAGCCTGTGTACTCCAACCACGCAGCCCTCTGTCTGCACTGCTAGTCTGATGTAGCCTGTGTACTCCAACCACGCAGCCCTCTGCCTGCACTGCTAGTCTGATGTAGCCTGTGTACTCCAACCACACAGCCCTCTGCCTGCACTGCTAGTCTGATGTAGCCTGTGTACTCCAACCACACAGCCCTCTGCCTGCACTGCTAGTCTGATGTAGCCTGTGTACTCCAACCACGCAGCCCTCTGCCTGCACTGCTAGTCTGATGTAGCCTGTGTACTCCAACCACACAGCCCTCTGTCTGCACTGCTAGTCTGATGTAGCCTGTGTACTCCAACCACGCAGCCCTCTGCCTGCACTGCTAGTCTGATGTAGCCTGTGTACTCCAACCACACAGCCCTCTGCCTGCACTGCTAGTCTGATGTAGCCTGTGTACTCCAACCACACAGCCCTCTGCCTGCACTGCTAGTCTGATGTAGCCTGTGTACTCCAACCACACAGCCCTCTGTCTGCACTGCTAGTCTGATGTAGCCTGTAGTGTGTACTCCAACCACGCAGCCCTCTGCCTGCACTGCTAGTCTGATGTAGCCTGTGTACTCCAACCACACAGCCCTCTGCCTGCACTGCTAGTCTGATGTAGCCTGTGTACTCCAACCACACAGCCCTCTGCCTGCACTGCTAGTCTGATGTAGCCTGTGTACTCCAACCACACAGCCCTCTGTCTGCACTGCTAGTCTGATGTAGCCTGTGTACTCCAACCACACAGCCCTCTGTCTGCACTGCTAGTCTGATGTAGCCTGTGTACTCCAACCACACAGCCATCTGCCTGCACTGCTAGTCTGATGTAGCCTGTGTGCGTGTATACCAAACCCAGCCGGATTTCTCGGAGACGCTCTCTGATTGGCACCGACTGACTCTCTCCGATTGGCCACTGACACGTTTGCCCAATCCGTGACGAGCTGTGTCTTTGCCCATTTCCACGTCAAACAGCCTGCAAACTACCTGGCGTTCTATCGCCATGCTCTAAGTCTTGACAAACTCTAACCTTAACCAACTTCGAAAGAGTGCCTAAGCTTAACCGTCGAAAGAACTTGCCGTCACGCTCTAAGACAAACTCTAACCTTAACCAACTTCGAAGAGTGCCTAAACTTAACCAGTGTAGAAACAGGCGTCGGCCAATCAGAGAGCGTCTCCGAGAAATGCGGCTGGGTTTGGTATTCACGCAGCCTGTGTACTCCAAACACACAGGCCTCAGCCTGCACTGCTAGTCTGATGATGTAGCCTGTGTACTCCACCATTAATGCTTTCCAGAGTATGCTTATGAAACATCAATGGCTACAACGAAACTCAGAAATGCAAGTTATACCTGTCCTGGCTTACAAGTGTTTCCTCTTCCAAAAAAATAGTACTCAACCTGTATTTGAAGTTCTAATCTCGCTTTCATGCCTTACTCCGTTCATTTCCTTGTTGAGCTGCCTGTCAGGATGCTGGTGGTGATGCCGCTCTCCCCACAAGGTGTTGAAGCCCGTTCTTGGTAAATCCACAGGCGATGAGTACAGTGCAGGCTTTTACTAAATAATATATATATTTTTTTTAATGGCTGTTGTTCCCCTTTAATACAACATTACAATGTCTAGGCATTTATTAAGAAGCGTATTGGTTGTGGCATGTTTCATTATAAACTAATGGGTCATATTGATGGAAAAACCCAACGGTTGGTTGCACAAGTATTGCAGCGGCGGAACGATAATTCCCAAATGAATACATGTTATGTCTAAGACAGTCTAAAATATTAGTGAACATGAGCATCGCTCTTCCAAATCCAAAAACTAGAGGATCAAAAGTAAACTCATTTGTGATGTCATTGGGTATAAAGTCTGCTCCATAGACAATGAAGGTGCTCTTCACTTTGTGAGGCCATATAATGTTTGTGTGGCCTCTTACAGGCAAACAAGGTTTATAATCTAGCGTTGCTAGAAGGTCCACCAGAATCCATCAAGCTGCTGTGATGTCAGGTGGGTCATGTGAGGACAACATGCAACGCAGCCGGCTTTAATGCGGATGCGTTCTAGCCATTACCGCCATTAACGTTAGCACACCCCAGCAATGTGGCAGTCCTCGACTCTTGCATCATCATTTTGTATGCCCCCCCCCCCTGGTCTATGTTAGGCTTGCTGCAGTAGTCACTAGTCAGTGAAACCGGTGTTCAGGCATCCATCGAGTACATTAACGTCCCACTGCTCCCGCTTTGCTTTTTAAATAAATAAATAAATAAAAGCCATTTAGTTAATTTTCACATATCAGTGGCCACATTCATCAAATAAGAAAACTCTTAATTTGTAAAATACTAAGCAATCCTTAGTCAGACAACATTATTAAACTGAAAGTGTCAGCAGAGCTTAGATCTGTGCAGCAGTCACAGTACTGAGTAGCTTAAGTTTAACTTTCACTTACAGAGGAGTAGTTTTAACTTCACGTGAAGGAGAGAAGGGCACCACAGGAGGTTACACAACGATGGCAGAGGATTTGGCAATATTTTGTATTTAAACCCTGTAACAGCTCGACTGGAGAGGAGCTCAGAGGACCAGTCCAGACCAGCAACAGTATGTATTACTGTCTGTTGGTTTATTTTTAAAGACCTTTTTAATACCACTTGTTATACCAATTTGGCAATTTCACGACCATACTAGCAACAAAGAAAAGAAAGAAACAGTGACACATGCACAGCTGGTCTGCCCCCCAAAAATGTAATACCTGTGCAAATAAAATTTAAGACTATTTAATACCTTTTAAAGGCCTTAAATTGCGAATTATGAATTTAATACTTTTTAATACTCCGCAGATACCCTGAATCACACTCAACTCTGTCTGTCCATCAAAGGGATACTAGTCATTGAAAATGTATTAGAAACAGACGGACAGAAACACAACGATCAACGAATAAATGTAGCCGCATAACGTTAAAGATCAGCGTAGGTGCGCTACAGCGCATCATTTTGTAAAATTTCCGGTGACACCGGTAATACCGGTGTTGTCATGAGTTTATTAGTTATGGGAAAGTTCACATCACTGCAGCAACCCTAGTACATGTTCAAACGATGTGTTACCAAGACAGGAGTGTAATGGCTAGAAGGCATCTACATTACAACTGGCTGTGTTGCATTGTGGGCTCCTCACATGAGACCCACCTGACATCACGGCCATTTGACGAGTGAATGAATGTGTGTGTGTATAGTTGGGTGGAATATTTATTCAAACTATTTGTAAGTTTTATCACTGATATTCAATTGAATTTGCCTCATTTCAGCCTATCCATAATCTAATTGTATTCTCGGGAACAACTGACAGCCCTAGCTGGTTCCCCTGGAAGACTTGGACATGAATAGATCCTTTCATTCAGATCCTTTTAATTGATTAATGAATGTGACTTTAATGCCATGGTTAACATGCCTTATGTGCTGAACCTTGGCTGACATAAGACTGAGCAGACTGGTTGTATTGTCTGCCAACATTCTCATAGAGTGCATCAATATGCACACATTAATTACTCATCTTGCAGCAAACAAACATTCCATTTTTAAGTATCATATCCCAGTTTGGTTAAGGGTTAAAATTAATAATAATAATAATAGCTTGGATTTATATAGTGCCTTTTAAGAAACTCAAAGACACTTAAAAGTTAACAATAAATCAATAACCCAGATATGCTCTTATCCTGATAAATATCTGAGTATATGTGGGAGCACAGACCAATAGACAGCTTATCCTGAATGAGCTACTATCTGGTATTCTGTGTGTGTGTGTGTGTGTGTGTGTGTGTGTGTGTGTGTGTGTGTGTAACACACTAAGGTTAGGTGGCATTGTTGCTGAGGCTTACACAATCCCGACAAGCACCTTTCCCATGGCCAGTGTCACTTCTACCCTCACTCTCATAACCAATTACTGCCATCACTGCTGTTGGATGGCAAACGTGTATCTCCAACATATCAATGCAACTGAATAAAATGTTGAATTTGTATGTGCAGCATACCTCCACTCTGTAACCCACAGAGACTGGGAAGGCTGCATATTACGCGAGGTAGTCTACAGAGCATCACTAGATCTGTGTAATCAGTTAGGTAAGATCAATATTAACAACCATAATGGGAAAGCACATCTACCAAATTGCATAGGCTCCTTCAACTCACAATCCCCAGTCCACGGCAGAGAAAAACACAATCATCACTGTATAATAATCAAACAAGGTTGCATGAGCGCCAAACAAGCTAGCTTACCATGGCCAAATATCAACCATTATCGTAAAAACCAAGTCAATTTTGAATTAGCAATCTATGGATCGAAAAGCAGGTCTGTATGATGGAAGTAGCTACGTCCTACTGCAAGGTGGCGATGTAGCTAGCTAGCACTTTAACAATTAATGCGATCAGAATGAAAAGCGAACTAGCCAATTGTAGCAATAGTAGCTAACGTATAACATGTAGCGTACTGTAAAACCCTAAGCGCGTATAACAGTTTTACAGCTGGTAAAAAAAAGGAAAAGCTGAAGCATAATAAACCCAGCTCCATATCGTGCTCGCACCTACGCTGCTAGCTAACTGTAGTAGCTTAGCCAGAGACACACGGCACCTAACATTAGCTAACCAGCTAGCGTGTACCGGGTTGGATGTTTACGTTATAGGGTTACTTACACATATATGATGGACATGAAATGCATCAACCAAAGGACAAAAAACAATATGAAGCCAAAGACGGAGAGCCCTTGCATGGCGAGTTCCAGAAGGGCCATGGCTGTGTCGGTTGTATCTGGTCCCAGGTTGAGGTTGAGGTTCGGGGGTTCGGCTGGTCCTCCGTCAGCAGACCGGCCTGGAGTCAGCTGACAGACAGCACTGCCGCTGGTGAGGCGCTGGTGAGGCGCGGCCGGCCACTTCCGTCATGACGTCAATGACAAGCGATTGGTCGTGGGACTGCGTCCCATTCATAAATGCAAATAATGATAATGAATGATGATAATAATAATAACTATAGGAGCCAAAGCTATATATTTAGGTTATTGTATTATATGAACACAGTGGCTTCTATGACACACTTGATCACTACCCACTTTCAAAACCACTCTCAAAGAACACCTACGGGAGACTGCAATTCGAAACTGGCCCCTGTAAATGTCCTAACCCAACCCCCTCCAATGTACAGTATATTACCTAGTATGGTTGTCAATATTCCAATGTACAGTTTTGCTTGTACAGTTGTACAGTGTTTCCCCCCACAACCCCTCCTACCCAACCCCCCCCCCCCCCCCCCAACCTCCTCCAATGTACAGTTTTTACGTCAAATGTATATACTCCCTTTTCTGGACTCTTTTTGTATCACAAACAGTACTGTATTTGCAAATCTGGTATGTCATAAATGTATAGATGTAGCAGTACTGTCTATCTGTATGTCATGTATGTCATATATGTCCTGATTAATTGAAAATGGGGGACCCTGATGTAAACAAGACAAAAGTCTTTCTCTGGTCTGCATCCCCTTAACAATTGTGTGTATTGAGCTGTACTGTATTGTACCCATTCTGCAATCTGTTAATAAAGTTTTCAATCAATCAATCAATCAATCAATCAATCAATCAATAAAATCTGCAAAAAAAAATGTCATCAATGACAAAACTGAGGAATACAAAAATAAACCTTGTGAACTTTGGAAATACTCAATAATCAACTAGGCTGCAGTAAAAAACTTAAAACCAGGTTCTCAAACATAAACATAAAGACGGACAACACGCTCATCACAGACAAGCTGGATGTAGCCAATTACTTAAACACTTTCTTCACAAACATAGCCACAACACTGGTAAACAAACTACCCTCCCACTCAGGGCATTATGGGGTAGAACACATAGTAGCATACTACAAGAACCTAGGCGTCCACAAAGACGACTTCAAACTGGAAATGGTAACTACAGATGAGGTACTCAAAAAACTGAGCGCCCTCCAACCGAACAAGGCCACTGGCCATGACAACATCCCCTCCAAATTCCTCAGAGACTCAGCAGCCGCCATCACCCCAGTCATCACACACATAATAAACCTCTCCATAAAACAGGGACACGTCCCCAAGGACTTCAAAATTGCGAGAGTAACACCCCTGTACAAAAAGGGCAGCAAATTAGACCCAGGCAACTACCGCCCTGTTTCTATCCTTACATCCATCTCGAAAGTCATGGAAAAAATAGTATACGAACAGGTCGAAAAGTACCTCATGGAAAAAAATCGAATCTACGAATTCCAATCTGGCTTCAGAACATCCCACTCCACTGACACATGCCTTCTCTATTTGAACGACCACATCAAACAAGAGGTGGACGCGGGCAAATACTGCGGCATGGTCATGCTGGACCTACAAAAGGCCTTCGACACTGTCAATCACACCATTCTGATTGACAAGCTAAAAGCAATTGGTTTTGATAGTCTATCAGTGAGCTGGATACATACAATCCTACCTGGAGGGGAGAGAACAGATGGTGGAGGTAAACGGTACCCTATCCCCCCCCCCTCCCAGTGAGCTGTGGCGTTCCACAAGGAAGCATACTAGGACCGCTACTGTTCCTAATTTATGCAAATGACATGTCCTCTACTTCCTCAGGCGCCTAAAGAAGTTCCAAGTCAGTCAGAAGATCCTTAAGAACTTCTACTCATGTACAATAGAGAGCATCTTGACTGGCAACATCACCTCCTGGTTTGGGAATAGCACTGCACAAGACCGAAGCAGACTACAAAGAGTGACACGTTCAGCCGAACGCACAATTGGAGGGGGGCTCCCCACCCTCCAGAACATTTACAACAAGCGTTGCAAGGGCAAGGCTAAGAGAATCATTAAAGACTCCAGTCACCCGAACAACTGCCTCTTTGAACTGCTGCGGTCAGGCAAGCGATACCGGAGTCTCAAGGCGAGCACAGAAAGACTCAGAAGAAGCTTCTATCCCCAGGCCATCAGGCTGCTAAACTAACAATGAACACTACACAACAACAACCACCAAACGCACATAGCACCCACTCCACACACTTTATAGCACACACCCACTTTAAACAAACACACTGTAGCACCCACTCCCCACACTTTATATTTATTGATGAAGGATTGCACTACAACTCGTACACCTTACTGTAAATTGTACCTAAATTGTACCTCATCCCATTTCTGCTTTGCACTATATAGTACTGTACATTAGTACACTGCATAGTATTGTATATTATATGGTAACTCAGAACATTGTACATATGTCTATACCGAACACTGTGACCTCATTTTCTTCTTCTAAATTACATGCTATACTGTTATTTGATACTATCTTGTCTAGCACAGTCTCTGGAGCGTAACAGTAAGAAGCATTTTGTATGAAAGTATTCTGTACTTCTGTATGACAACTATTAAAGAAACTTGAACTTGAAACTCGTCAACTTGTGACTGCAACTTATTCCTGTTTGCGGACGACTCAGCCCTGCTGGTCTCTGACAAGAACAAGTTACAGGTTGAAAAAACCCTCAGCTCGGAACTAGGCAAAATCTGCATATGGCTCGCCGATAACAAACTATCATTACACATGGGCAAAACAGAGTCCATTCTCTTCGGTTCAAATAACAAACTCAGCAAGACAGACGGCTTCTCAGTTACAGTGGGTGACAATATTGTCACAAGGAAAGATGAAATTACCTACCTGGGTTCCATCCTAGAGGCTAATCTTTCCTGTGACAAAATGGCATCCAATGTAATAAAAAAAAGTCAACCAACGAACTCGATTCTTGTACCGGATCTCCTCTCTGGTAAACAAGAATACCCTGAAGACTCTGGCAGGAGCACTCATTCAAGGGTACTACGACTATGCTTGCACCTCATGGTACCAAAGCACGGCTCAAAGGCACTATAAACCAAATTACAAACATCTCAAAACAAACTAGTCAGACTACTGCTTGACCTGACTCCTAGAACCCACCTCACCCCTGCCCACTTTGACAACCTAGGATGGCTTAGAGTAGACGACAGAGTACAGCAACTTGCAATGGGCCTGGTCTACAAGGTACACTACACGACCAAGGTACCCATGTACATGTCAAAATACTTCCCAAAGGTCAGTGAATACCACGATCACAACACCAGAGGGAGCTCCACAAATCATGTTAAACCCAGATTCGGCTCAAACAAGGGACTAAACATGTTTCGCAATTATGCCACATCAATGTGGAACGCCCTACCCAAAGCTGTAAAGGAATGTGAATCACTACCCACTTTCAAAAACACTCTCAAAGAACACCTACGGGAGACTGCAATTCGAAACTGGCCCCTACAAATGTCCTAACCCAGTTGTACAGTAAATGACCAAGTATGGCGTTGTCAGTATTCCAATGTACAGTGTACAATCTGGTATGTCATAAATGTATAGATGTAGCAGTACTGTCTATCTGTATGTCATGTATGTCATATATGTTATGATGAATTGAAAATGGGGGACCCTGATGTAAACAAGATGAAAGTCTTTCTCTGGTCTGCATCCCCTTAACAATTGTGTGTATTGAGCTGTACTGTACTGTACTGTACTGTACCCATTCTGCAATCTGTTAAGACAATTTGCAATCAATCAATCAATGGGGGAGCACAGACCAATAGACAGCTTATCCTGAATGAGCTACTATCTGGTGTGTGTGTGTGTGTGTGTGTGTGTGTGTGTGTGTGTGTGTGTGTGTGTGTGTGTGTGTGTGTGTGTGTGTGTGTGTGTGTGTGTGTGTGTGTGTGTGTGTGTGTGTGTGTGTGTGTGTGTGTGTGTGTGTGTGTGTGTGTGTGTGTGTGTGTGTGTGTGTGTGTGTGTGTGTGTGTGTGTGTGTGTGTGTGTGTGTGTGTGTGTGTGTGTGTGTGTGTGTGTGTGTGTGTGTGTGTGTGTGTGTGTGTGTGTGTGTGTGTGTGTGTGTGTGTGTGTGTGTGTGTGTGTGTGTGTGTGTGTGTGTGTGTGTGTGTGTGTGTGTGTGTGTGTGTGTGTGTGTGTGTGTGTGTGTGTGTGTGTGTGTGTGTGTGTGTGTGTGTGTGTGTGTGTGTGTGTGTGTGTGTGTGTGTGTGTGTGTGTGTGTGTGTGTGTGTGTGTGTGTGTGTGTGTGTGTGTGTGTGTGTGTGTGTGTGTGTGTGTGTGTGTGTGTGTGTGTGTGTGTGTGTGTGTGTGTGTGTGTGTGTGTGTGTGTGTGTGTGTGTGTGTGTGTGTGTGTACACTTGTCTGCCGTGTACACTTGTCTGCCATAAACACATATAAACTACCCGCAAGTAGTTGACATCTAACTAATTGATATCTAACTACAGTATAAAGGAAGTGTTAGGAATTGTCTCTAAGATATACCTCTCTGTATTAAAAGCTTACCATGACAATTATGCTATTATTGAGTCAATGTTGACGACTACATTTCAGCTCAATTTCAATGTTGATTCAATGTTATTTACACTGATGCTTCAACATAGAGCCAACCTGGTTTCTATGTCAGTTTGCTATCTGGGTATAGAGACCTGTGCTTCCCCATATAAATAAATGGAAGACATTTGATGGAACCACAGGAAGTTAAAAAAAATTCTATAGTAGAATTGTCACTTCTGAGCCCAAAACATACCCTTATCTCCACCCCCCCTGCTCTCAATCACCTTTACTGCTCTTCCAAATTATCTTTCCACAGGGAGCAGCTCTAGCTCCAGACTCTGTACCTGATGACATCACAGATTTGAGACATGATCTGCAACAACCTTTACAGTATGGCTTTCTGTGTAGCACACACCCGCGTTAGTCCTTTCTGGTTTATGGCTTAGAGAGATAAATAGTTGTTAATTACCACAAATTGGACTCTCCCACGTACCACAGAGATACTACATCTGAATTGGTTGTGTTAAACTTTCAGCTGCTCTAACCTCTGTGTGTGACGCATATGGTAATAATGACACCCAGTCACTGAAATGGAATATAACATGTGACTCTGCATAGAAGTGTGAGGATGCTTAGCGCTGTAAGAATTTAGTTTGATGATCTCACACAAATCACACGCCCTTTAGACAAGGAGAGAGCCGAGGCCCTCGTAGAAATGATAGAAATCATGCATATTGATTCAACCATTGAGATGATGGTTAGAATTTTTTTTTTGATGATGGTAAAAAATAAACACACTGATTGATGAATGTAGGAGCCAAAGCTATATATTTAGGTTATTGTATTATATGAATGTTTATATGTTTCACTGATTCTTGAGAGTCGGGACAAAACACTTTTTAATATTATATTTTGAGAATGCACACTATATTGATTAGAGTTGTATATTCATGTAGAGAAAGGTCTGAGCTATTTAACCATGTAAAAGTGCGGGCTCTACATAGAAAAACATTTTGAACAAATTCACATGTTTCCCTTTGAAACTTGATTTGGGTTAACTCCGTCAGACACACAAAAAAGTATATAATTCTAATTATTCCAGTCCAACAAGAATCTACGGTTCTGAAGTATGTTGTAATAGTGTTTAGTTACTCTGGTATGCAATCAAATATAATATATAAACCTCAGGTGTAATTTCACACTATTCTGAAAACACAGATTTAGAAATATTTGCATTTTCAAACTTTGTTTTTAATTTTGATATGATAAAAAAAAGATCATTAAGTAAATAAGACAAGAGGATGAAGATCTGATGCTCCTTTATTACTTAAACAACATAAACTGAAGAAGGAATTTGTATTTTCCACATAATTAACAAAAACAAACATCTGACGGTGTTGACAAAGATCTGACGGAGTTGACGAGAAACTGACAGAGTTGACTAAATTGTATATGCATCTCTGATAAATGAACACATGCATTTTTTAAACAGATGGAAGTGACAATGATAAGAACTAATAACTCCTTGTTAATGTTAATACTGAACATTTTGTTAACTCAATTGTAATAACAACAAACTTTACATACACTGTTTCCAACTATTACAAAATGCACTGTTTCCAACAACAAAAACAGTCATGGAGACCAGGACCCCTTCTTCTCGTCCCTGTTTTCATCTACCCAACTTCCTGATCTCCACGTTCTCACCCTGCACTTCTCCTCTTCGTTTCCTTCTGCATTTCCGATTAGTTTCACTATGATGTCTTGAACTGGGCAGAAACAGAACCTTTTCTGTTGGACCATGGGGATGCAGAAATTCCACTTTTACATCTTGTTGATCAGTATCCACATCGATGATCTTGGCTAGCCACCAGTGGTCATCATATTAGGGCGGGCCATACTTTTGTGCAAACATGAATTTTAAAGAAATCTTAACATGAGGGGTGTCTAAAATATGTGTTTCTTGTGGGGAATTAAAATATAGGAAACATTTTCGGATATGATAACTCTAACTTACATCATTTTGTATTTCAAACTGGCAGATTTGACCATTTTTCACCCCTTTGCAGGGCCGGACTGGGGGAATTATTCAGGCCAGGAAATATAGTGCGAAATATAGCCCAAGTCAGGCACATTTTTAAGCAGGGGGTCTGGGGGTCCCCCACCAGGAAGATTTTTGTTACAATGACTTAATTCCCTACATGCTGGTGCAGGACTTTTAAAATGTTTACCCTTTAAATGCCATTGTTTGTGATGGCATCACAAATTATTGTTAAAAAAACACACACATTTAAATATTTTCAATATATCAAATGCAAAGTGGATTTTTCTGGGGGGGATTATTACAGGCTAATAATTGTTATAATCATCATGTGTCAATGATTAGCAACAACACTGATTTTGATGGATTTTTAGTTTTTGTAATGTCAGACTTAACAACTCAGAAATCAGCAAAGTTAGAGTATTTCATTTTTAATCTGACATTACAAGAAAAATTTAAATGGTTATGATCAGGACTGAAGTTGAATAAAAGATTTATGCGGGGAAAAAATGACAGGGGATGATGATGATGCATGGTAACATTAGCTATGTTAGCTAGCTAGCATGTTTATTTTTATCACTGACTAACCTGGTGGTCCCGTGGTGCAAGAAAACATTTGGTCAATGTTGCCACATTTAGCGGCAACATTTAGGGCGTCCCGTCTCTGCTCCATGCTTCCTCTTTTTTTCACTGTTGAAGTGTTGAAACATTTCATTTCCAGTAATTCCCATCTGACTGTTTTGTGAAATACAAGCAGTCAGCAGTATGTATTTTTCTCTCCCTCCCTCTCTGCCCCACCCTTCCTCTTTTTTCCACTGTTGAAACATTTCATTTCCAGTCATTTCCATCTGACTGTTCTGTGAAATACAAGCAGTAAGCAGTATGTATTTTTCTCTCTTTCCCTCTCTGCTCGACCCTTCCTCTTTTTCCACTGTCCATCTTCAAGCGCAGGTTATGCTTGAAATTTCTTGTCTTTCGCTGTCTCTCCCTGTCATTTTGCAGAAGTGCCATCTGCCATTCCATTCGCCATCTGAAGACATGGCTCAAAAGGGACTATACCTAGACACTTAGCTTAAGGCACCCTTGCATGTTGTATGAGTCTGTATGTATATAAATGTTAAATGGTATATGTGATGTGTTGTGATGTCACGTTTTGTATGATGCATGTTTTAAGCATCACATTCCCCCACCCCTCTACAAGGACCACAATGGAAATAAGCTCTGAGCTTTTTTGTGTTTCATCCTTGGCAGTATATCCCGACTGTGCTCTTCTGTCACATGTTTATTTTTTATATTGTCAAATAAAGTCATTCATTCATTCATTCATTCATCTCAACTGTCAATCAGTTGTATGGCCTGGTACCGCCTCCACCAATCACATGCGGCTCCCTTTGTGTGTGTGTGACAGACAGACAGAGCTCCCGATGGCCAGTCCGGGCCTTCGCCATACATGGATGCCAACATGAATCTGAAGGAAATCCTAACATGCAAGGTGTCTAAATGATGCATTTCTTAATGGGGAATTTAAATATGAGTACATTTTTGGGATAGGATAACTCTAACCTACATAATTTTGTATTGCAAAATTTTGAAGATTTTAAAAGATATGGGAAATAATTTATAATGACAAAGCCATCATTAGCACTATCCATCATCACACATCGTCACACGTGCAGAGTTCAGGAAGAAATCCTGGACATTCTGTGTTACACCCTGTATGAATGTTGGCTTTTTCTGAGGATGCTCCCTTTCTCTCATTAACTTATAGGTTAACCCAAAGTCTTTCATTTGTTGAAGAAGACGATACTTTTTAAGAATCGTGCCTGATGAACTCAGTGCTGGTTTTTGGCGCCGTGGGCCAGGAGTTTGTTTGTTTGTCTTCAGCTCTCTTCTGAGGATGTGGTGGAATAGCAGGGCCTTTTGGATTTTCTGATTCCTTACTTTGCTTCCTGATAGCATATTCTTTGTTTCCGTGCCTGGAGAGTCCAGTGGTGATGTACAGTATTTGTAGCCTTTTTTCAGCACATTATTGTTTTTCTCAGGTTGTTTTGTTGCTTTGTTACATTTGTAATCTTCTCTTTTAAAGTTTGTATTTATCTTGAATGCCTTTTTCGTGTTTTACTTTGTTTCTGTTCCTGTCTGAGAGACTCTCTGCGCTGTCTGGCATTGTTATCTAGAATATCCTGATCTGGGGGGGTGTCTGCCTCCAGCACCGCACCTTCACAGGACCTTTTCTATCTGCACCTTTTCTGGACCTCTCTCCAATATTTTCTCCGATACCTCTGTGCCCTGTCTCCCATCTTGTCTATTTCTATTACTTTTTTGTCTTGAACCCTCTTTTTCCACCTTTGTCTTTCCTGCTCTTGCATGACATGTTTGCTCTCTTCGTCACTGTGTAATTCTTCTCTTCTCTTTCATTGGTACTCTCTATTTCTTCTCCTTCGCTCCTCAACTGACAATTTCTGTCTAGCCATGCTTTCCTATAATACAAAAGTCATGAAAATGTATTAGAATAAGACTATAAAATCAGGTGTCTATTTACTAAACATGATTGATTGATTGACGTTAAAGCTGCAGTGCGTAGTTTCTACAACTAGATGTTGCAAACATCTTCACACTGGCTTGTGCAGACAAAATCCATGTTCAGTGGAAGCAGTGGGAGAAAATTCAAAGACATTCATTCCAATAATCCTAGGGTATATTACAACTAGTGCTGTCAATGGATTAAAATATATAATCGTGATTAATCGCATGATTGTCCATAGTTAACTCGCGATTAATCATGAATTAATCGCATTTTTTTTAACATATCTTTTTTTATCTACCTTAAACAGATATTTTTCAAGTTCCAAGTTTTAATAATCTTATCAACATGAGTCAACAAATGCTTGCTTTATGCAGCCATTTAACACAAAAGGATGACCCTCATGCATTGCAAATTTGCATCAAATTCAAAACAGAGTGATGCACAAAATAACTTAAAAGAAAATAATAATTTAAAACAATGAATAAAGTGTGCATGAAATAATAGGGGAAAGAAAACGTTAGGAACTTGTTACATTCACCCACACAAGGGCTGAGTAATCACACACCCCCCCCTCTCTCTCTCACACTCACACTCTCCCGGCTCTCTTTCTCTCTTGCCCCTTCCTCATCTCTCTCACCCCCCTCTCTCTCTATATATATCTCACACACACACACACACACTTCAGAAACAAACATAGTATCAATGAGAGCATCAATAATACACCTGAGTGAAGTCTAGTAATACAAAAATAATAATAATCTTAAAAGTTAATCGTGAGTTAAAAAAAATAGTGGCGTTAATAGAATCGGGCGATAACGCGTTAATACCGTGTTAACTTTGACAGCCTTAATTACAACTGATAAGATTGTGACAACTGACTAGCAAAGAATTATCCTGTTGATCACTCCATACCATAATGTATTACACTATGGATGGAAAGTCAGAGAAAGGATGATGCAGCAATCTAGACATGCATGGACCAGTCCTATATTAAGAATTATTATAAAGATATTAAGATGAAATCAAATCAAATCAAATTTATTTGTAAGGCCCGACAACACACGTTAATGTCCCCATGGGCCGTACACGTCTTCTTTAAACAAGTCAAGAAGAAACATAACAATAAGTCAAGAACAGAACAAGAACACCATAAGGTCCAACAAATTTAAAAGAAATGCAAATAAATGAAAGAATGCAAGCACTCCCAGACATACCCCACGTGAAGGTAAGGAACAACTCACTAAAACCTAACAAATATCCACAGTTTACCACCGTGCCCCTCTGCTCTGATGATCTAAGTAAACAGTATAATAACAAGAATAACTGTTTTCTTCTGTCTTGTATCTCTTCTGGGATATGAAAGGGCAACATGGAACTCCTTCCCCGCTCTATAAGAGGCAAGAGTGTAGATGTTTGGTAGTGAAAACTACACACTGCACCATATTTTACATCAATCAATCAATCAACGTAGACAAGTGATATATTTATATTTATTTATTAACACATGTGCTGGGAAAGTAAGACAATTATTCAATAAGCAGACCACAGCCTGCCCATGCTCTGATGCATGCTATTATATGCACACTTCTGTGCAGATAAAACTCTGAAATAACATTTAAATCCTTTACCATGTTCAAAAATAGTATAATAATAGCATATTATGAGGTTATTGATGGATTTGTCAACTCCATCAGTTTACACGTCAACTCCGTCAGACACACAATCTGATGGAGTTGACGTCTGACGGAGTTGACAAAAGGGCACACATTTTCCCTCCAAGCCTGTATTGTGCACTGCAGCTAGCTAGTTTTTTTGGCAGTTGCTAGCTGTCTTAATAATCTCACTGAAACACTTGAATTCAATCCACTATTGTTTTTTTTTAACGTATAATAACGGAGAGACGGTGTTGACATGTTCCAGCTGTGACCATCGGAATATTGACATTGTTTGTCTAAAATATCAAAAAGTGTAAAACTTACCAGACCATGTGTGGTAGTGTTGCATTCACCACATTCAGGGGAAGGAAAAGGGGTCCTCAGATAGAGCTAGCCATGCTATTGCCTGATTTAATTAGGTTTATGAAAAGGTCTGACAGAGTTGACATAAACTGAGGACACAACTTTGATAGGTAGATTTATATGGGCAATATTATTTGAGTTTCATGGCATGCATTGTTTTATACATGTATAACCCTTATCTTTGATTTGATATGTATGTTTTCACAAGTGGAGAGGTCTTTCAAGCTTTTTTGGGCTGGTCAATAATGTAACCCCTTGCTGAGGACAAGATAATTAACATGGGAGCTTCTAACCACAGATTATACATTTAAACAAATATCCCCCAAAAAACAAATATATGTGCTAAAACATAACATCAGTATACACAATACCTTTAGATGTAACTTTGTGAGTATATCACTCATTATGAATTTCTTTATTTTTTATATAAATTAGACTTTTCTATGTAGGACATGTTTTGTCCCAACTCTCAAGAATCAGTGGTTTATTTGTATAACCTTACATTGAAACGGCATTAGGAATATTGATTGGATTTAGATCAGGGGTAGGCAACCCTAGGCATGCGTGCCTACATAGGCACGCAGGGGCATTTTCATAGGCACAGGGGGCAGCATTACACTTTTTTTTTTTTAATTAAAATATTATACTTTTTTTTCTTTTAAAAAAAAAATATTATAGTGAAATATTTTGCACTGTTGTTGCATTTATCTTGTTGAAATCCTCCCACAGCTTCTTTTTACTACCACATATTTAATTGAGACCCTTTATTTGTTTATAATTTCAATTTAGCTGGAAATACATTGCTACATCATTCAGTAACATTTGCAGAGCCTTATAACAAAACATTATTACGGTTTCCATTGTGACCAGTGGGATTAATCAACACATTTTATTATTTATTTGTCTATTTCATTGAACATTGCACATGTTAACACTTTGATTGCCCAAGGTTAAATTCATGATATACCATCCCTTGCCAGCTCTATTTAACATGGAGAAGTTCCCCTTCTTTGCAGGGCTATAACTTTTTAAATTCTATTGCTAGATTGCCATTATTAGGGTCCATTCAATGTCCTATATGTATTGTTCATGGTGTAGCAACGTTAAACTTTTTCATTCACATATTCATACTAAAATATGGTCTAAAGTATAAGTATGTTTTCATCTCTTTCTGCAGCTTTCTCCAGAACGTGATTTATAGCCCCAAATGCATTATATTGATGATCAAATACAGTTTGGTAGGAATCTGTGCGAGATAAAAAATTTCAACTGGACGTACTTCTAGAATTTACTACACGTCATCTGATGTTGACCGGATGGGCGAGGGGGCGTTTATAATTCCGTGGGCAACGTTATACCATTCATCTAATGTGGGTCATATGTTCATCATAGCAGTTTATATCGAACACGGTAATACTACACGCTAAAACTCACCCCAGTCTCCTCGGGCCGTTGGGCGATCAGCGTGGAGTAGACAGTTTTCGATTATGGGATGTTGAAATGCCCGATCTATTTCCAGGTTGTATAATAGTATATACGTCCAAATCATGTTGTTTTTTCGAGTTATTTCCACCGATCGATGTTCACTGTGTGAAGACAGAGTCTCTCTAACATTAGCGAGTGCCCGGACCCCATATGGAGTGAGTCCTGCCGGTTCAAAGGTTGATATCCGGTTTCGATCTGCCGATCGGCCACCAGATGGCGCTCTTGAACCGCTAGAGGGTTGAGAGGAGATCAGCACTGTGTGTCAAGGCTCCGGAACGGAAATATGATTTCGATCACAGATTTTTGAAATATTGATATCAAAGACGAGTTACGGCGTCCTCGGCAACTTGAGCATGGCGGGGAATGACGAGTTCCGGCGTTTTCGGCAGTTAAAGTGTTAAAAGCAATTTTTTTCTCAAAATGTGAGTAAACAACAACAACAACAATGACAATAAACATAGTTTTATTAGGTTGAAATAATGTGGGTAAGTTCTGGTAACTTCCTAGAGCTACCCAACACCTTCTCTCAGAAGTCAATACCTGCTCGTAAACAGAACATCCCACTGCAAGAGGAAGTCGATAAGTGGCCCTATCTCAGTGAAGTGCAAATACCGAAGATCCAGGCGGAGATAGGCCTTCTCATCGGGACTGACGTACCCAAGGCAATGGAACCATGGCAGATGGTATCCAGCGTGAAAGAAGGGCCGTACGCGGTGAAAACGCTATTGGGCTGGTTCGTCAATGGTCCCCTCAGAGGAGAAGATGGCCATGAAACTACCAGTGGACTCATACAAGTCACGTCCAACCGCACATCCTAGGCCACGCTAGATGAACTTTGGAGTCAACAGTTCAAGAACGACTTCCCAGAGTGTCAAGACGACCGGCTTGAGAAGTCGAGGGACGACATCCAGTTTCTGGAACTGGTCTCGCAGTCCGTGAAACTTACAGAGGGACACAACAGCATCGGCCTACCAGTCATTCATAATGCACCTTTCTTAATTCATCAACTAGCACTTCATTTTTGAAGCTTTGATTTAAATGCATTCAATATATCCAAGTATCACACAGTTTAGCATTATAACTGTAGGCCTGCTCATGGGCTAGCCACTAGTGTGCAGACCCGGCGCCATGGGCGGGCATTAGGGGGCCGGGCCCGCCCACTGAGTCACCTGTGCCCACCCTGGTAAAAAGAAATTATTAAATTTTTTTTGTCAATCAAAGTCGACTATCCAAATCCTTAGTCGGGGACAGCCCTAGTGGGCACTGATGTCAACAACAAGACAACACTACTGAAGCTAGCACGGCACTCTGTGAGAATTTGTTTTCTACCCTCAAGAACGTCTTTACAGAACATCGCCTTAGTATGCTTCATCGACGCAAGGCCAATTGAATTCAGTTGGCATTTGAGAAGGACTTAACAAAAAAGTTCAGGAATGAGTGGAGGGGCAGTGTTTTAAGAAGATTTCACTGTCCCCAAACGCTGCTTGCCACTCTACTAATGAGTAGCCTGTGGAGGAATTTTGTTAGCTTTTTTATGCACCTTATTTTTGTCAGTTCAGTTCAGTTTGTCAGTGAATTCAGAAGTGTTGAATAAATGGAGACTTTTCAAAGATATAGAATAGAATAGAATAGAATAGAAATTTATTATCCTGGGGGAAATTTGACACTGCAAATCACTCAACATTAAACATTTAGACAGAAAAAGTCACGAATAACAAAACAAATGGCCTAAGAATAGAATAGAATAAAATGAAATAGAATAAAAATTGAATAAAAGATACAGTAAATAAATACAGTAAAAATATACTGAAGTCTACAGTAGGTGTAATATTGCACAGTGCTGTTTAAAAAGTAAGAGTCCAGGAAGATGGTAACTGTCACTCTGTGCTCAGTGATGCAGTGAGGCACAGTGATGCATTGTATAGTCTGATGGCTGTCGGAATGAAGGACTTCCTGTGCCGTTCAGTGCTGCATTTAGGTAGTGTGAGCCTATAACATGCTCCTCCTGTCAGCCAAGTCTGTGTATAGTGGGTGGGAGGGCTTTTCCCTGATGGCCTGGAGCTTAGCAAGGTTCCTCCTCTCCGCCACCCTCGCTAGAATCCAGCTCCACCCCAACCACGCTACTGGCCTTCCTGACCATCCAGCCTGTTTGTGTCCCCTGCTCTCAGTTCGCTGCCCCAGCAGCAGCAGGTCTGTTATATATATCCGTTCAGTCTGTTTTTGTATAAGTGAATGTTCTTAAGATAGAGAGAAATTAGATTTTTCAATTGCCTCTCTGCTGTTTAGTTCAGCACCGTGAGCAGCACCAAGCAAGCCATGGCGCTGTTGTCTCAGCTGAAACGTATAAAAGGGAACCTGTGTTGAACTAGGCAAAATCTGCATATGGCTCGCTGATAACAAACTATCATTACACATGGGCAAAACAGAGTCCATTCTCTTCGGTTCAAATAACAAACTCAGCAAGACCGACGGCTTCTCAGTTACAGTGGGTGACAATATTGTCACAAGGAAAGAAGATATTACCTACCTGGGTTCCATCCTAGAGGCAAATCTTTCCTGTGACAAAATGGCATCCAATGTAATAAAAAAAGTCAACCAACGAACTCGATTCTTGTACCGGATCTCCTCACTGGTAAACAAGAATACCCTGAAGACTCTAGCAGGAGCACTCATTCAAGGGTACTACGACTATGCTTGCACCTCATGGTACCAAAGCACCTCAAAGGCGCTAAAAACAAAATTACAAACATCTCAAAACAAACTGGTCAGACTACTGCTTGACCTTACTCCTAGAACCCACCTCACCCCTGCCCACTTTGACAACCTAGGATGGCTTAGAGTAGACGACAGAGTACAGCAACTTGCAATGGGCCTGGTCTACAAGATACACTACACGACCAAGGTACCCATGTACATGTCAAAATACTTCCCAAAGGTCAGTGAATACCACGATCACAACACCAGAGGGAGCTCCACAAATCATGTTAAACCCAGATTCGGCTCAAACAAGGGACTAAACACGTTTCGCAATTATGCCACATCAATGTGGAACACCCTACCCAAAGCTGTAAAGGAATGTGAATCACTACCCACTTTCAAAAACACTCTCAAAAAACACCTAAGGGAGACTGCAACTCGAAACTGGCCCCTGTAAATGTCCGAACACAACCCCCTCCAATGTACAGTAAATTACCAAGTATGGTCTTGTCAATAATCCAATGTACAGTTTTGTTTGTACAGTTGTACAGTGTCCCCCACCCACCCCTCCTACCCAACCTCCACCCCCCCCCACTCCTACCCAACCCCCCCCCCCCCCCCCACCCACCCAACCACCTCCAATGTACAGTCCCCCCCCACCCCCACCTACCCAGTACCCAATCCAATGTACAGTTTCTATGTCAAATGTATATACTCTTTTTTCTGGACTCTTTTTGTATCACAAACAGTACTGTAATTGCAAATCTGGTATGTCATAAATGTATAGATGTAGCAGTACTGTCTATCTGCATGTCATGTATGTTATATATGTTACGATGAATTGAAAATGGGGGACCCTGATGTAAACAAGACGAAAGTCTTTCTCTGGTCTGCATCCCCTTAACAATTGTATGTATTGAGCTGTACTGTACTGTACCCATTCTGCAATCTGTTAATAAAGTTTTCAATCAATCAATTCAATCAATCAATCAAACCTAGTGTGTGTGTGTGTGTGTGTGTGTGTGTGTGTGTGTGTGTGTGTGTGTGTGTGTGTGCGTGTGCGTGCGTGCGTGCGTGCGTGCGTGCGTGTGTGTGTGTGTGTGTGTGTGTGTGTGTATGTGTGTGTCTGTTCTCTCCATATCTCGAAAAGCAATAGGGAGGTGTATTGGCTACGTCATTGTTGTTTCCGGCCTCACTTGAAATTGCATGAATTGCAATGTATTTCCAATGGACACATTTCAAAATCGTTTTGTTTAAAACAAATAAAGCATGAACATTGGCATGGTGTACCTTTCTGTGTGTATTCATCCACAATCTATAGCTCAACATGAAACAATTCGCAATTCATCGTAAAATAATTACGTATAATTTTATTTCAACCAAAAATGTAATGTTAGTGATAGAAGGGAACAACATTTTGTGCAAAAATGGAAAGCTTGCCAATGTTCATGAGGCAGATTTATTACAATAGCCGATAATACATTTTCCCAATGATAAATCCCTATACGGGTGGACCGCGTGGGAAACTAAAGTGACGTCAGACTATACACCTCCCTATTGCCGGATTGCCACAAAATTTCCTGTGGGCATTCATAATGTTCCTTCATTAATCCCCTTGGGGAAATGTAGGTGTCATAGCAGCACAGGTGAGGGGAAGGGGAGGTGCAGGCAGGGTAATAGAAGTGACAATAAAATATAGAGAATACATATTTTTTTTTAAAGAAAATCATTGATTATGGTATGGTGACCGCTATGACTTTTCCTCTGACACCACCATCAGGGCAAAATTAAAAGTAATAGCCCGATTGCCAAGAAAATTGTTGGACACGTTCAAGACCCCAAAAGGAAGACTTTAGTGACCCCATAACCTTTCCTCTAGCCTCCCCCCCCCCATCAGGCCAAATTATCCAAGTAATGGATGAATTGCCATGAAATTTGTTGTGCACATTTTATGATCCCAAGGGGAAGTAACCTATTGATTTTGGTGACAACATGACCTTTCCTCAACTTCCACCATCAGGCCACACATATTCAAATGAGCATATCTCCTGAACTGTTAGTCATACCGTCACAAAATATGCGGTGAAAATTCGTGAACAATAGAGGGAGAAACATGTTGATTTTGGTGACCCTGTAACTTGTCCTCTAGTGCCACCAGATTGATTTATAGTCTGTTGAGTCTGTTGAGACTGGCATACCTATTGTCCGTACAACTCTCAAAAGCAAGTGCATGCATCTCAGTTTGTGGGGTATCCATTTGGAATGGCCTTGATGTAGCAATAAAAACAATTAATACTATTGAAATGTTTAAATGCAGATATAAACAGGAATTCTTGGACAAGTATAAGTTAGAGGAGCTTGAAAATAATGTGAACATTTTGTAATTATTTATTTATCTTTTGCTGTATATTCTTTTTTGATATTGATAGATAACTTATTACATATTAATATGATATTGTAAGGAAGGGGCAGGACCAGATAAGCTTTGCTTCATTCTGTCCCTTCTCGAACAAAACCATTGTCTTGAGCTATGCTGATTATTGCTTCCATGTCTAGGAAGATATATTTTATTTATTTGTATTTTATTTTGTTTTTTTATTTAGTTTCTGTAATTTTTTGTTATTACACATTTGTGTGTTTGTTTTATAGTTGAAATGTTCGAGATAAATAAAGATCAAATCAAATCAAATCAAATCAAATCAGTGACTTCTGACATCTACCCGGTAAATGGTGCATGTGAAAGTAGCGGCAATGTGGCAAGATAGGTCTTGGCGGAGGTCTGCACTCTAGTCCAATAATGATGCTGTAGTTAGTCCAAGTTTGACACAGGTCATGTAGGTCCATGTACGTTTTGATAGTTCGTTTTTCGTTTCAAACTATCAAAACGTACACGGACCCAAGTACCATACCTGGCTTTTATAAAGGTTCAATATTATGGAAAATGGGTTTTGCCTAGCTACTGATGTGGTGGTCTGAAATGTAATTTAGGTGCTAGAAAACAATTACATCGGTACTCCTTGCTGTTTTGCCATAGTTTACCTTTGTAATGTCATATCAAGGTCACAAACAATAATTAACTTGAATTAATCAATTAGCTGTCCTTTTTGGAACCACGAACAATGCCAACCTAATTTGCTGTCCAGTTTGTAAAAGATTTTATAGTTTATTTTATTTTATATTTGTTACTAATGGGTGTCAGTCAATCAGATAGGGGAATAATGTATTTCAAATCTGGTTATTGCTACTGTCAAAACTGCCTGTTCAAGTACAAGGGAAGATTTAGACTAGTTTCTTCAGAAACTACAAATTATTCTACAAATTCAAGGAAATGCGCGTTCAGTAGAAAGCTATCCGGCTGCAAGCTAGCCTAGCACAAATGACTGGAAGTGGATATGGATCACCTATAGCCTATCTAATCTCTTGGTATTGGTATATCTTCTTTCTGACTCTGGAGATGACGGTAAGCACATTTCCTATAATGTTCCTTTAAAGTTCTATGGCAGTTGACCGACTATGTTCCAAAATCCAAATGTTCCTTCTCACCTGCATTGCATAGAATAGAATAGAATGAAATATAATTAAATGTTCTGACTGTCCAGCCAACTGAAATAATGATTTAAATAAATTCATCCATAGAATCATCAATTGATTTATTAAGTGGATATATCAAAACATATACAATCATTTCTTAAACTCGGTAAAAAAAAATAGATAAAAAAAGTACAAATTCACAAATACCTTCACTAAAAACAATACAAAGTACTAATAAATTGTATTAATGACCAAATACAGTACGATTAAACTTAGTTGGTGGTGAGAGGTGGATTCATGTACAACTTTATTAGTAAGTTGCAAACAAAATAATCATTGTCAAATTCATGTTTTTTTTGTAGCTATACTTGCTAATGCCTACCTGTTTAAAATTAAAATGTAACATTGATATAAACTATATTCCCTTGATGAGAAGATCAGTAGTTAGTCTGCAAAACTGCACTGATACCAGCACAGACACAAATTCATCATAGAAAAAGAAGAAGAAAAAAAGCTTATTGGTCTTGTATTATTCAAGTGTCAGCAGTAGGCCTAATGGGGAAATCCACCCTAAAACAGAAGACACATTATGCTATTCCAATGATCTGTGACAGCTAAGTCAATATCTATAAACACAGACTGTCTCTCTAAACTGGAAATCAGAGCATCAAGATTTTGATTTATGATGACGTCAAGTGACATGGTTTGGAGTTGGTTCACTGGCAATTAATTAGTGGCCAACTTTGTGGGTTCATGGAATTTTTGTTTGAGCTATTACATCCAGATGAGCTTTATTCAAATATGGCTTACAGCTCTGAATTAGAAAATGTACCTATAATACAAAAAAATCGCCGTGGGTTACTGTCTGTCATAGTGTCCTATGCGTTGTTACTCTATTCACTGTCTATGGTGCAGTATTTGTCTCTTGATGACATCATCACTAGAGTCATGTCCCTCTGGTATTGAGCTTAAGGAGACACTTGTTCATATTACACATTGAAATTGAGCTGTACAGTATTAAAGTGGTAATCCGCAAGATCCTCATTTCTGTTTGTTTTTGGCGACATCTATTGGTGATCAGCAATCATTGCTGTTGTGTTTTTGCACTGTATTAATTAACTTGCTTTCCACCTTGACTTCTATTCATTCCAAGCAAACTGCTTCCGCTGCTGGTGACGTAAAACACATAACCAGACACCAGTATTTGTAATAGCCAAGAACTGCAAATGTAAAAATATTGTTATACCAATGGGCGATAGAGAGTAGCAAAATAGACTTTTATCAACATGAAAATGTTTGAGATTATTACTTTAAAGAAAAACATTATATTATAGGGTGGATTTTTCATTTTAGGCAGTGTTCTGGTGCAGAGAAGTTATTTACTGTATGGTAGCCTACTGTTCTGCACTGTTGACATTATCTTATCTTAGTCAAAGGAATTCCTGCTGAAATGATTATTCCCTTCCTGTTAGTCCATATCGTGATGGTCCAATTCAAATTAATTAGAATACGGCTCACATGCCCTCTCACTGCTTTTCTTCACATAAATATATTCAACAAGGACATTTTAAAATGTCCTTTGTGAATGATGCAGACATACACACATCTGTCCTGTAGGTGCTGAGTTGTAGAGCAGATTCCTGTAGAGGGTAGAGCCCACCTTAAATGTTGCTCCCTAAATAATTACATTTGATGTTTTCAGCCCTTAGTCACAGGCCTTTCGTCAGGGAACAAAAGTGGGACCTGTGAAGGCTTGAAACATTGCTGTTGGTGAAATGAAAGTGAACTTTCTTTGGGAGCACCATTTAGTGTGTGATTACCGACAAAAAACGTAGGTATGTGCCCCCCTTTGTCGCTTAATCAGTCAGTTTAGTTTTAGTCGACTTAGTAAATCTTTATGCTTTTTTCCCACGCTGAATGATTACTCTAAAATGATAAGGACATCTCTGGTAAGAATGAGATTTAAAGAGGTCTTCATAAGGACATCTCGGGTAAGAATTTGGTAGTTATACAATTTTACGGATTGATTAAAGTGTATAAAGAGCCGCCACTAGAAAATGTGATGACCATCATGGGAGAAACTTCATCCCTTGCTCCCGTTTTTGACATTTTGCAGTTGTAGCCTAAGTGATTTCTTAATACAAATTGATGTAAGTGTTCCTTCCAAGATGGTAGCCGGCATCCGTAGCAACCGTCTTAACGTTTAGCCAATTGGTATGAACACACACACGCACACACACACACACACACACACACACACACACACGCACACACACACACGCACGCACGCACGCACGCACGCACGCACGCACGCACGCACGCACGCACGCACGCACGCACACACACTTGACCTCCATGCCCAACTTCAGCCTTCTAGAGCGAAACCTGTGGCCACTAGAGGGTGGGGACATTTTTGTGGACCGAGTGACCTATACAGCAAAAAATATAAAAACTCTAAAAACTACTTTACTTTCAATGAAGATTCCAATTCAGTAAAATCAAGACAGGTTAGTGCAGGGACTTGACTTGATCAGCCAGCCAGCTGAAGGCACATCAGAAGGGTTCTTGTTTTCTCATCCTCCCCTTTTTTGAAACATCTTTACGAATCAAATCATATTTATTCAAAGGGTTGCAGTGCACCCTGGGAGCCCTCTCCTGGAGGGCTATGACGCATAAAGGTTGACGACGTCGTGGGTTTGAATCTGACTAGTTGGCTCACTGTGTATATAATCTGCTGAAGCAGAAATGCCTTAAAACACCCCTAGTGGAATAGTTTGAAGTTTGGCTGACATGACAAGGGAAGACTCCTTGCTCCCTGCCAGTCACGTACTCAGCCGGAATTGGTTTTAAGTCACTAATTACCCCACTGTTGCTCAAGGACTGGAAGAAAAGGAGCTTCTCGGTACAAAAATCACTTGTGCTTTCTCCTTCCTCTCCTCCTCCTCTCCTGGCTCATCTACACCTCAGAGTCAGCCGCCATAGGGGTCATCTTGGCTGCCGCCCTGCTGTCGGCATGGAGGACTGCAGCATGAACTGTGTAAAATAGCACGCTGCCCGTGTCCCTGTCGTCCTTCCCAAAGAAAGCTCCTTTCTTCAAGGAGTCGATGACCGAGGTGTTACAGCTCGCCAGCGCCACACTCACGCCCACTTCCTTATAGTCCTTAACCAGCCCGTTAAAGGTGGCCACGCCCGTCGTGTCTATGAAGGGAATGGCTGAGCAGTCTAGGACAATCGTGTGGAAGTCCAGTTCCCTGTGGACAAGTGCTATGCTGACTTCTCCGTTGGCTTTGTTCACTTCGCCCTTGGCCTGTTTAGTCAACTCTTTGGCCTTTTTCTCTACCTTGCTCCTGCGGGTCAGCTCCATGAAAGGCTCCAGCCCCACAGTCTTGTAGAGGGACTTGAGGAAGGAGTCCTTGTTGGCGTAATACAGAGGAGACTGGAAGCGAAAGATCCGGACTCGGGTGGGAGGCATGAGGTTCTGGTACTCCCCCATGTCCTCGTAAAGCTCAGAGTCTGTGACCCGGCCCAAGATGGAAACCTGCCATGAGATGAGAGAGGGGGGGGGGTGTCACAATAGGCTACATTGTGCATTGCAACAATATGCCTCAGGTCTGGATTTTCACTTTCTAATGTTTACGTAAAAGTCACATTCGTTCTAATTTGCCTGTGTCATATAGGTAATTACTGTATGTAAGTCAAAAGTGTTTCAAAATACATATGGAGAAGAGGAACAGTTGCAAGAAAGAAAGAAAGAACAATTCATACCAATTACTACCGTAATATAATAATGATAATGAAGTACAGCCTTATCCTTACCTTATACCCAGAAAAAGGCAGATGGACAGACAATAGATAGATAGATAGATAGATAGATAGATAGATAGATAGATAGATAGATAGATAGATAGATAGATAGATAGATAGATAGATAGATAGATAGATAGATAGATAGATAGATAGATAGATAGATAGATAGATAGATAGATAGATAGATAGATAGATTGATTGATTGATTGATTGATTGATTGATTGATTGATTGATTGATTGATTGATTGATTGATAAATAGATAGATAGATAGATAGATAGATAGATAGATAGATAGATAGATAGATAGATAGATAGATAGATAGATAGATAGATAGATTAGATAGATAGATAGATAGATAGATAGATAGATAGATAGATAGATAGATAGATAGATAGATAGATAGATAGATAGATAGATAGATAGATAGATAGATAGATAGATAGATAGATAGATAGATAGATAGATAGATAGATAGATAGATAGATAGATAGATAGATAGATAGATAGATAGATAGATAGATAGATAGATAGATAGATAGATAGATAGATAGATAGATAGATAGATAGATAGATAGATAGATAGATAGATAGATAGATAGATAGATAGATAGATAGATAGATAGATAGATAGATAGATAGATAGATAGATAGATAGATAGATAGATAGATAGATAGATAGATAGATAGATAGATAGATAGATAGATAGATAGATAGATAGATAGATAGATAGATAGATAGATAGATAGATAGATAGATAGATAGATAGATAGATAGATAGATAGATAGATAGATAGATAGATAGATAGATAGATAGATAGATAGATAGATAGATAGATAGATAGATAGATAGATAGATAGATAGATAGATAGATAGATAGATAGATAGATAGATAGATAGATAGATAGATAGATAGATAGATAGATAGATAGATAGATAGATAGATAGATAGATAGATAGATAGATAGATAGATAGATAGATAGATAGATAGATAGATAGATAGATAGATAGATAGATAGATAGATAGATAGATAGATAGATAGATAGATAGATAGATAGATAGATAGATAGATAGATAGATAGATAGATAGATAGATAGATAGATAGATAGATAGATAGATAGATAGATAGATAGATAGATAGATAGATAGATAGATAGATAGATAGATAGATAGATAGATAGATAGATAGATAGATAGATAGATAGATAGATAGATAGATAGATAGATAGATAGATAGATAGATAGATAGATAGATAGATAGATAGATAGATAGATAGATAGATAGATAGATAGATAGATAGATAGATAGATAGATAGATAGATAGATAGATAGATAGATAGATAGATAGATAGATAGATAGATAGATAGATAGATAGATAGATTGATTGATTTGTAAACAGACTGACCTTAGGGTTCTGGGTCTGACAGATAACACAGAGCATGGAAAAGACAATTCCGACCAGCAGGCCCAGCTCTACGCTGATCAGAGCAGTAGAAGCCATCGTCACCAGCCACACAACAGCATCAATCCGACTGTCACGCCACTTAGCGGGCACGTCGCGGAACTTTCTGAGCGCCCCCCGCAGGCTGACAATGATGATGCAGGCGAGGACGCACTTCTGGAGAGCGTAGAAGCAGGGAGCAAAGAAGAGAAGGACCAGGAGCACGACTACTGCACTGATCAGGCTGGATACCTGATGGAGAGGGGGAGAGAGAGAGAAATGAAGGGAGATAGAAAGATAGAGAGAGAGATAGAGAGAGAGAGAGAGAGAGAGAGAGAGAGAGAGAGAGAGAGAGAGAGAGAGAGAGAGAGAGAGAGAATAATTTATTGACATGTCCATCAAACAAAGACATAGATACGGTGCATGGACATACTGAATGCACGAATGAATGAACCAACCAATATTTTTTTGACAAAACAGCACCTGTGTCTGACATCCCGTGGAGTCTTTCACCATGGTTTTAGCCAGTGCTGCGCTTGTGGTGAAGCAATGGAAGAAAGAGGGGATGATGTTACAACAGCCGATAGCCAGCATCTCCTGGTTGGGACGCACTGTGTAGCCGTTCTTCTTAGCAAACATCTCAGACAGCGACACAGTGAAGGCAAAACTGAAAGAAGAGAAGAGAAGAGAAGAGAAGAGAAGAGAAGAGAAGAGAAGAGAAGAGAAGAGAAGAGAAGAGAAGAGAAGAGAAGAGAAGAGAAGAGAAGAGGAGAAGAGAAGAGAAGAGAAGAGAAGAGAAGAGAAGAGAAGAGAAGAGAAGAGAAGAGAAGAGAAGAGAAGAGAAGAGAACTTGTCAAACCAAGCCTGGAAAGAATTATCTTTGGCCTCACCTAAGGAGGCCCAAAAAAAAGAAATACTCAATCATAACACAGTTGAGGGTGATCATTGTATGTACTTTTTTTTTAATGTACTTTTTCTCCTCCTTTTTCTGTATTTTTCTCCCATCCCAATTTAGTCGTTATGCCAATTCCCCCCTCCCCTTCCTGGTCGTTGCGCGCATTTGCCCCCCACTTGCCGGTCTAGGGAGGGTTGATAGATACTATCACATGTCCCCCCCGATACATGTGGAGTCAGCCAGCAGCTTCTTTTCACCTGACAGCGAGGACTCTCACCGGGGGAGCGTAACGAGTGGCAGGCTCACACTACTTCCCCATGTTCCCTCCCTCGCTGAGCAGGCGCCCCGACCGACCTGTAGGAGTTGCTGTTTACAACGACCAGGATACACACCCCGCCGGCTTCCCACCCGCTAACACTGCCAATTGGTTAGTATGGACGACCGACAAAGCCGGAGGTACCGCTGACAGCTGGATTCGATACCAGTGTCTCTGCGGTGGTAGGCAGGCGCTTAGTCCGCTGCGCTACCCAGCCGCCCCATTGTATGTACTTTTTGAATAAAAAATGGTATATGGTTATATACTTTATGTATATTATTATTTATTTTTTTATGAGAGAAAAAAAATCATCAAGATCAAGCCATTCATACTGTACCTGATGACAGCCAGGGGAATGGCGTCCAGCGCCACACGTGGCATCAGGTCAAAACTGGGCACTTTTGGGGGGATGAAGCCGGTGGGGATGTGACCTGAAACACTGGAGCCGTAGATGCTGTTCAGGTCCCCAAAATGGCTGGCCAGGGTGGCCCCTGCCACAACAACCAGCTCAGTAGGCAGAGGGATCTTCAGACGGTCCTTATAGCGCTCCTGGATTTCCTTCCCTGCCACTAAGAGTCAAGATTCAATATATTAATCGTAATTAATCTGCGTTTGTCTCAGTGCATAGCGACCGATCGATAGATATAGATAGATAGATAGATAGATAGATAGATAGATAGATAGATAGATAGATAGATAGATAGATAGATAGATAGATAGATAGATAGATAGATAGATAGATAGATAGATAGATAGATAGATAGATAGATAGATAGATAGATAGATAGATAGATAGATAGATAGATAGATAGATAGATAGATAGATAGATAGATAGATAGATAGATAGATAGATAGATAGATAGATAGACAGTAGACAAAGACATAGCATTCAAATAGACTACTGGATATACAAAATATACATTTACATACCGAGGACAGATATACAGATGGCACTGGTGACGAGGTCACACAGGTTGGTCTTGTGGATGTTGGCGAAGATGTTGAACCAGGTGACGGCGACGGTTCCATATCCCTGGTGACGAGGGATCTTCAGACCCAGGAGATATTTGGCCTGAACTGTCAGGATGGTGAAGGAGGCCCCTGTGGCGAAACCATCCAACATGGGTGACGAGAGGTAGACGGAGACGAAACCCAATCTGAACACCGCCATCAGGATCTGGAGGGAGAGGGAGGAGGAGAAGGAGGAGGAGGAGCGGCGGCGGCAGGAGAACAGGGGAGGTGAAGAGGAGAGGTAGTGGGAGAAAGAGACGGGGGAGGTGAGAGGGTTGGAAAATAGAAGAGGGAAGAGAGAAAGGGAGTAAAGAGGGGAGGTGGAATAGGAGGAGGAGGAGGAGAAGGGAGAGTTGGAAATGGGAGTGAGAGAAGGCGAAGAAGAGAAAAGGAGAATTGGTGAAATTTCATGTCTGTCTATCTATTTTGTATTTGCAGTATATCGTTTCATCTCAACCAGGTCCTTGAAACAGTTTATTTGATCATTTGTTAACATAACATTTCTCAAATACTATATCTAGCTAACTGTAAGGGATGACTTGCTGTCTGTCCTCTGACGATCTTGCAACTGGATGTGACATGTTCACTCACAAAAAGAAAAAGAGAAAAAATTTACCCTGGTTTAATGGTCAATTATGGAAGCTTATGCAATCTTAGATACTGCACTGATACTGCAGTTAACTCATTCACAGTCAACCACGACTATAGTCGGGTTATCTCGCCATGCGTTGAGCGCCAAAACCTTAGTAAATAGTCGGGTTTTAGATCATTTTCATAGTTTTTTCTTTTATTCTATACAGTCTCACGGTGTATCATTGGGACTCATTCTGAGATGCCGAGATTGCAATGCCGGCCGAATCCTGCTAGGTGGCAGTATCGCCTACCTTTTGAAACCTTATTTCACACTGTGTGTTACATTATATATGGTCCGGGCGGAGAAATGGTACCCGGGCAAGTGAAAGGCTTCATTCGAGCCCCTTGGAACGCGTCCAGCACACTTCATGCATAGTTTGTCCCATTTCATATCAGGGACCCGATGGACATCAATACTAGAAATCGTGATCAGACAATTGGAATATTCTTTTTGCAATACCTCCTAGTAAAGGTCAGGATTATATGACATCAATCCTACTTTTATCCTACAATGATTTCACATCGATCGCAACGATCAACGTATGTAGTATTCAAAACGTATGCCGTTGCTGACGATCAGAGCATCACAAAACGACCCCCCCCCCCGCTTTGATGCCTTCATGATGAAACATAATACCTATTATATACCTTTGAGTTGGAAATAATATTGTGTCCAGGCGAGCAATGCAAACGACTTTCGCAAAATGCACATAGCGCTCCATAACTCAGCTTCCAGGAATTAGCCTGGATCATTCTGAAACTACAATATTCACCACGGGATAACACGCGAACGTATACATGAACAAATTTACTCTTTTTTACATGTTGGACGAGAGATAGTGACTGTCAAATGAGCCATAGTATTGTCTCCATAGCTATAATATAGAATATAGATATAGCTCTGCAAACATCGTGACGCACAGTGAAAATGCCTATCTTTTAAAGCGTGGCCCATTGACTACAAGGATGGGGATAATGGCTGGCGCTGAATGAGTTAAGACCAGGAGAGGCACTGACATCCTATTTGGTCTTATAAAGGTCTTAGGAACAAAGTCACTTGGGAGCTGAGACAAGCTAAATCCAACTTTTACCTTGGTATACTGCATGAAGCGAAAGGGAACAGTAAACTAATTTGGAAGAATATAGATAATCTTACAAGTAGGGACTCAAAATTCTCAGGTGATCTTAAAGTCAAAGTACAGGGAGAGATAATTGAAGACCACGGCACGGTTGCCAATGTTTTTAATAACTTTTTTCTTAAATCTGTAAACGATATGGCGAAAGGCTTCATGAAGCAGGACCTAGTCATCCGCCCTACTGATGACACAAAGCAGGCTTTGCCTTTCACATTGGTCGAAACAAGTGAGGTTCAGGTACGCAAAATAATTAGCTCCATGAAAAACTCTAAAAGTAGAGACGTGTTCCTATTCGACACTGCGTTCATCAAAGCACATTGATTGATTGATTGATTGAAAACTTTATTAATAGATTGCAGAATGGGTACAATACAGTACGGCTCAATACACACAATTGTTAAGGGGATGCAGACCAGAGAAAGACTTTCGTCTTGTTTACATCAGGGTCCCCCATTTTCAATTCATAATGACATTAATGACATCCGCAACATACAGATATATATCATGACATTTCTGACATACATAACATACTGTTACATTTGTGACATACAAGATATGCAAATATACAGTACTGTTAAACAGAGATCCTAACAGAAAATATATACATACAAGGGGGAGGAAACTGTACATTAAGAGGGGGTGGGTGGGTGGGAGTTTTTTGTTGTTGACATTTACGGGGGCCATACAGATATACAGATATATATATCATGACATTTATGACAATACATGACATACAGGTATACAATACTGTTACATTTGTGACATACAAAATATGCAAATATACAGTACTGTTAAACAGAGATCCTAACAGATAATATATACATACAAGGGGGAGGAAACTGTACATTAGGAGGGGGTGGGAGGGAGGATTTGGAAATTTACGGGGGCCAGTTTCGAATTGCAGCCTCCCGTAGGTGCTCTTTGAGGGCGGTTTTGAAGGTGGGTAGGGATTCACGTTTTTTTTATGGCTGTGGGTAGGGCGTTCCACATTATTGGGGCATAATTGCGAAACGTGTTTAGTCCCTTGTTTGAGCCGAATCTGGGTTGAACATGATTTGTGGAATTCCCTCTGGTGTTGTGGTCATGGAATTCACTGACCTTTGGGAAGTATTTCGACATGGGTAGACTATAGTATGAGGTAGGTAGTTAAGATTATTATGATTACTGGGGCGGCTAGGTGGTGTAGTGGGCAAGGCACTCGCCACCAATGTGGAGACGCTGGGTTCGCGTGTTCGAATCCAGCTCTCCACATTGTTTTCAGTTTAGCTGGTCGTCCGCAGTAATACACATTGGCCGTATTACGGGGAGGGAAACTGAAGGGTGGGGATCGGGCGTTGTGGACAGCGACTCCTACAGGTCGGTTGGTGCGCCTGCGCAGTAGAATCAGGAAGTGTCGGGGGCAGCGTGAGCCTCCCACGCGTTACTCCTCGCCACTGAGAGATCGAGCTGCGCAGGTGAAAAGATGCGACTGCTGTTACCTCAAGTACCGGAGGGGACTTGTGCTATGTATGACTTAGTCCACATTGCAGCCGGCTTGTGGGAGGCAAGAAACAGCGTTCGTGACAGGGGAGGGTTGAATTGGATGATACGAAATTGGGATGGGAGAAAATATAGAAAATGGGAGAAAAAGTGGATACAAAAAAAATAATATTATTATGATTACTATGATTACAGTGTAGGGCAGTTGTAGACAGTGAAAGCAGTAGGTAGGTATAAATTTAGTATAGGCAACAGAGTTCAAAGTCATAGAGTATGGGTAACAGAGCCGTGTATGCAATAGAGTCAGAGAGTTCATGGAGCCTCAGACCCTTACAGCTGAGGGAAAGAAGCTGTTCCTGAGTCTGCTTGACTTGGAGCGGAGGATCCTGTAGCGCCTCATGGAGGGGAGGAGGGCAAACAGTCCATGATTGGGGTGAGAGGTGTCCTTGACAATGCCGCGTGCCTTCCCCAGACACTGTTTGTAATGGATAGACTCAATTGCAGGGAGTGATGTACTGGTGATGCGTTGGGTGGTTTTCACCACCCTCTGCAGTGCAGTTGCCGTACCAGACTGTGATGCAGTTGGTGAGTATGATTTCTATGGTGCACTGGTAAAAGTTCACCAGAATCTGAGGAGACTCCTCAGTCTCCTCAGAAAGAAGAGGCGCTGGTGAGCCTTCATGACCAGACATCACCTGTGCTGTGCAATGACAATAAAACTGAATCTAATCTAATCTAATTTAATTAACAACACCCCCCGGACTCTCTCTTAAGTAAGTAGCTGACTGAGCTGACTAGGGCTGACTAGGGCTGACTAGGACTAACTAGGACTAACTAGGGCTGACTAGGGCTGACTAGGACTGCCCCTCCCCAAGAGATGAATCAGTTGGTTTGGTCTTAGTTGACCGATACTTTGTTGGATGTTTCTTTTGCTTCTTTCCATGATATGTCACGTCCTCCACTCCTGCCGAGCCCTCAGAGCCTTCTTGCCGTCATTCCCTCTCTCTATCTCTCTGCTCTCGCTGTCTCAGTCTCTCTCTCATTGTCTCAGTTAAACCACTGGCTAGTATGGTTTACTACCATAGTGTATTCATACTTTTACCACTGTATATAATGATACTGTACATACACTAGCTTAACATTATCTACTCGGTAGCTTCGTATTATATTCCACATATTCACATGTTACAACTGTATATTGTTGTGCACTTTACTCTTACTTTGCACTCTGGTTAGATGCCAACTTAATTTCATTGTACTTGTGCAATGACAATACAATCAAATCTACGATCAAATCTAATCTAATCTATTATGTTGATTGTCAGGGTACTGTTCCTCATACTAGCTCCGGCTAGTTAGCCACAAACCAATGGAAAGTCAATGGGGTCATGGTCAAGTCTGTACAAGCTGATGTAATTGAAAATGAGGGGGAAACTCAATGATTCTTTTGAGAATAAATAAATATTTGAATTGAAATTAAATTAAATTAAATTAAGTTCACTGAAATTTACTCCACATTGCACACAAAATTGATTTCAGTGAGCTTCAGTCAGCTTGTACAGCTTGTCCCCATTGACTTTGCATTGGTTTGTGGCCAACTACACAGTACATTTCGCAGAGTAAATTTTACTCAAACTGAGTACATTTGACTCAAACTCAGTTTGAGTAAAATGTACCGGTACTCAGTTTGAGTAAAATTTACTCTGCAAAATGTACTGTGGCTATGTATTGGTTAGTGCTAGTATCAGGAAGTTAATGGATTGTGCTGATGAAAGGAATCTACTGATCAATTAAGAAATAGGGCTAGGGTTAAAAAACGTTTGATAAAAAAAACGTATACTGTGTAACTGAGCCTCCATACCTGATAGATGCCGGCTAAGAACGTGATGGCGGCTGCTATGCTGATGGCGTAACATTCTTTGTTACACGCCATACCCATCACCTCCACTGTGGCCAGGCGGCCAGATGACAGGTTGACGCCCTCTGTGCCATTCCAGATGTCAGGGCCTGTAGACTTAGCGGTGCCAGGGTCCTCGTCGAGGTCAAAGCCGGCCATGTACACCTCCCTGATCACAACCTGGGGGGGGGGGGGGGGGTATGATAAATCATGTAATAAAGAATGGTACAATGGAGTCCATGGTCCAGGCTTGGTTGTAAACAGTTGTAATTGTTAATATCCTAACAACTACAAGACGGGTTTCTTGTTTATAAACATACTGTGCTTGAGCCAATCAGCAATACCCACTGAATCACATGACTGAGTTGCCCCCTACCTGTTTGAGCTACAAAAATGGCTGGATGTAATTTTTCCAGATCAGCATGGCTGTGAGTGTGAGTCTTTCACCTTTTACATATCTAGATTTGGCATGGGTTGATTGTTTAGAGATCACTAGCATGGCTAACAGATGCAAATATATTGCAGTCTGCCCCATTGTTCTGACCAGGATTACGTTCCCTTTTGCCTCCTGCACACTGACGTAGACGAGAAACACGTCTATAGAGTAACGTGAGTAGCCTACTCATACAATTACATTTCCCCCAATATAAACTGCCATGTGAGAAGTTAACTTTAAACTTGATATTACCTTCTGCTTCATGCAGACCATTATTATTATTATAAATAACAGTTCATTTTGATCATAAATGATTGACTAAATGGTTAAATTATAAAATTAAATCCGTTTTTGGTAGAATTATTTGTTTATATTTGGACCAAGGGAAAATAAACAAGAGTGAATTTACAAGAATCCCCCATCAGCTTAGATATTGATCACTCTTCTTCACTCATTGACCTGACAAATATCAACACAAATATCAATACAAATAGTAAAATCCTCAAAGAGATTACCTGTCCAACCATGAGGCTCATGAGGCTGAATATCCCTACAGAAACATGTCTGGACGTCCCCATGAAGAAGTAGATGATGTTGGCGAAGAAGGAGGTGTACAGGCCATAGACGGGCTCCACGCCGGCCAGCAGGCAGTAGGCTATGGCCTGCGGCACCAGGATGATCCCCACGATGAGGCCAGACATCACATCCCCCCACACGTACTCCCGGAGCTTGTACTTGGGCAGCCAGCGCACCACGGGGAAGAACCCGGTCAAGGTGGCTCGGACCCTCGGCGTGGAGCAGGTCACCCCCTGCTTCAGCTTGGATCTCAGGAGGGAGAGCGGGGGACGTCGATGTCGGATGCGCCGCTCCAGGTGGAGAGGAGGAGGGGCCGACACGGGCTCCGGGACCTTGGCGGCCTCCTGCATGGCCTTGGGGAGAGGTTGAAGGGTTGAAGGTGCGGTGGGGGCAAGGGTGGGGCGGTCAGCTGTGCTCCTATGACAGACAGACAGACAGACAGACAGACAGACAGACAGACAGACAGACATACAGACAGACAGACAGACAGACAGACAGACAGACAGACAGACAGACAGACAGACAGACAGACAGACAGACAGACAGACAGACAGACAGACAGACAGACAGACAGACAGACAGAGATACAAACGTTAAACAAAATGGATACAAATATTAAATATACATAAATGTCTGGAAAGCATATTTTCCTATTTACCTATTACAGCAGAACAAACCTTGCTGGCTGTTTGGCCCTTCAACCTGACCAGAAGCAAGTAGTGGTCAAAAGACTCTCTGATCACTCTATAATATCCTCCTCCTCACACAGGAAACAATGATTAAACGCTCAGTCAGCAAACAACTGACTGGGCTCAGGTGACACTTAGACCTTGTGTTAAACTTTAATAGATAGGCAGACACACTGAAACGGTATCTTATCGGATAAAGTGAATGGTGTAAAAACCTTGTATATCCTGGCTCTTTAGATAAGCATAAATTGAGATCAGGCTGTGAAAAGAGTTGATTAGCTATAACGGTGTGTTTTTAGTGTATGTTTGCACATGTTACATGTTCTGGATGATCGCAGTAGTGAGACGGTCTTTGTGAAATACCTTGGAAACCGTGGAATAGCTAACTCAGGAGCAAAAGTAAAAGTAAAAAAAGTTAAGTAAAAAAGTAAAAAAAAAAAAACGCTCCTATGAGTAGTTTATCATTATCCCACATCCAGTCCAACATTAGCCAACAACACGCTGCATCGACACTATTCACATTCGAATTGTCAATCAGCAGTCAAGAAAGCTGACTTCATTACTGCCTACGCCCATAGTCAAAATCTGCAGCTCCTGGCTCTAACTGAGACCTGGATAACCCCCAATAACTCATCAACACCTGCAGCATTATCTACAAACTATAACTTCACTCACACACCTCGACCTTCCAGACGGGGTGGAGGCACTGGCCTCATGACATCTCATTCATGGACTACAAACTTAACACCCCTCCCAGCACTGTCACTCTCCTCTTTTGAATATCATGCAGTATCTGTCTCTAATCCTTTCAATCTCACCATTGTTACACTCTACCGCCCTCCAGGTCCGCTCGATCACTTCACAGATGAGCTGGACATGCTTCTAAGCTCCTTACCGGAAGATGGTACCTCTCTCCTTCTATTGGGCGACTTCAACCTGTCTGACTCATCTCAGTCAGTCATAGTAGTCTCCCTCCTACAATCGTTTGACCTGACTCCCACTGCCATGCCTCCCACCCACAAAGCAGGCAACTCCTTGGATCTCATATTTTCCCGTAACTCCAGCATCATTAACACCACGGTAACTCCCCTACATGTATCTGACCATTCCTTCATATCCTTCTCACTAACTCTCATGCTTAACCGAAAGGTCTTCACCCCAACTCAAACCGTCTCACTCAGACGCAACCTGCCCTCCCTATCCCCCTCCACCCTCTCCTCTGACATACTATCCGCTCTACCTTTGAGTGACACTTTCTCTGCTCTCTCCACAGAGATGGCAACCTCCACCCTCCTCTCAGCCCTTGCAACCTCCTTCGACAAGCTCTGTCCCCTCGTTGAGAAACCTGCCCGCCGTTCCCCACCCAGTCCATGGCTGACAGATCCAGTGAGAGAACAAAGACAGGTCCTGAGAGCAGCTGAAAGGAAGTATAGAAAGTCACGCCTCACTGCTGACATCGACACATATCACAACCTCTTGTTAACATTCTCCAAAACCATTACTAATGCCAAAGCTTCTTTCTTTCACCATAGGATCGAGGCCTTTGCCAAGAATCTTCGCAAACTGCATGCTACCATGTCCTCCCTCCTCACTCCCCCCCCACCCCCCCCTCCCTCATCTTTCTCTGCCGAAGACTTTGCGATCTTCTTTGAGGAAAAAGTGGAGAACATCCGCAGCTCCTTCTCCCAACCCCCACCCATTCCAAATGCTGAATCGAGAACCTCATCCTTCACTCTGTCATCTTTCTCTCCCATTACAGAAGCCGAGACCCTGACACTGGTAACGTTGAACCGTCCGACTACATGCCAGCTGGACCGGCTACCTTCCCCACTCCTCCAGACCATAGCACCAGACATCCTCCCATTCCTAACTGCAACCATCAACTCCTCACTCAACTCGGGGGTGGTCCCCACCTCCCTAAAACAAGCCAGAATCACGCCCCTCATAAAAAAACCATCCCTGAACCCTACCGTCATAGGCAACTACCGTCCTGTCTCTCTTCTCTCCTTCCTTTCTAAAACACTTGAATGTGCTGTATCCAACCAACTTACTGCTTATCTCTTACAGAATGACCTCCTAGACCCTAATCAGTCAGGCTTCAGGACTGGTCACTCCACAGAGACAGCCCTCATTGCGGTCACAGAGGCACTTCACTTAGCAAAAGCGAAAGGCCTCTCCTCTGTCCTGATTCTCCTAGATCTATCTGCAGCCTTCGACACAGTCAACCACCAGATCCTCCTCGCGGCCCTCGCAGGAATTGGAGTGGCTGGCTCTGCGCTGACATGGTTGTCATCATACCTCAATGACCGCTCCTACCAAGTGTCATGGAGAGGGACCCTGTCGGCCACCCGCCCCCTGCGGACGGGTGTCCCCCAGGGCTCGGTTTTAGGACCCCTTCTCTTCTCCCTCTACACTAAATCACTGGGTAACATTATCATGTCTCATGGCTTCTCCTACCACTGTTATGCCGACGATACTCAACACCTGCCGGCCAAATCCTCCCCCCTGACCGACCTTTCCATCACAGTCGAGAATGCAGCTGTGACCGCGTCCCCGACCGCCAAGAACCTTGGTGTTGTCCTCGACGACCAGTTGAACTTCTCTGCTCACATCGCAGCGACAACCAGAACCTGCCGATTCCTCCTGAGCAACGTCAGAAGGATCCGCCCCTTCCTGACAAAAGAAGCCACCCAACTCCTCGTCCAATCAACAGTCATCTCCCGCCTCGACTACTGCAACGCACTGCTCGCTGGCCTCCCGGCCACTGCCACTAAGCCTCTTCAACTCATTCAGAACGCAGCGGCCCGCCTGATCTCAAACCTACCGAAGTCGGCCCATGTCACCCCACTTCTTAGGGACCTGCACTGGCTCCCCATTGCTGCACGAATCCGCTTCAAGGCCCTCGACCTAGCATACCGTGCGGCAAAGGGAACTGCTCCCGCCTACCTCCGGTCAATGGTCTCTAACTACACACCCTCAAGACCCCTACGCTCTGCATCTTCTGGCCGCCTCAGACCTACTCCTATCCAAGCTCCGGGAGGGTGATCAAAGAGAAGTCGCCTATTCTCAGTCCTTGCCCCACAATGGTGGAATGAACTACCCACCCCAGTTAGGACAGCCGAAACACGTCCAATCTTTCGCCGTCGACTAAAGACGCACTTCTTCAACCATTATCTGAATTACCAAATAAGGTAGCACTTTATAATAACACCCTGTTATAATACATTTATAAGGTATTTGTAGATAATGAACTAATCATGAACAAACCATTTAAATACATTCATAAATGATTATTAAATCGTTTATAACTATATTTGTATACCATTTACAAAGTATTTATAACGCATTAGTGGATAATGAACTAACCATGAACAAACCATTTATATACATTCATAAATTATTATTAAATCATTTATAACTATATTTGTATAACATTTACAGATTAGTTCTACATTATTTATAACTCATTATCAACATTATTTGTACTTGATTTGTTTATCATTAAATAATGTTGTTTAATGTGTAGTAACACATTTGTAGATGCTTTGAAAAATAGATATGAAAAAACGACTATAGTGTATCTCCATTTATTTTTCATGTTCAACAAATGATTTGTTAAGACATTCATAAAACATCTATAAATCATTTGCAGATGCTATCGTGGGGGCCAATCTAAAGTGAAGCCTATTCATCATTAACAAGTGTCTAATACAGTTAATTATTTGTTTACTTTTTCATCACGTTACAAATGTTGTAGGCAGCTTTCGGATATACCCTTCTTTGTGACATCAAACAGTGACAGAATTAGGACTAAAGATAAATGCAATTTTATTAACATATAAAATACATGTGCATGACATATAGTGTAACATCGGGGGGCACTAGGACCCAGGAGTACCCTGGCCAGGTAGAGTATCTAGAGAGGAAGTTTCACGCGAGCGAGACTTGACGTCACGTGTGTTGCACTGTTGCCGTCTGTTTGAATGGAAGCACAAGTTATCCGTGCTGCGTCTATACTTTCGCTTTTAATAAGGTATGAGCAGGTTAAACACCTTTTTTTGTTGGTAAATCTATTCCATCATTTCCGACCTACAAACAACTCTTATGTTGTGTAGACGTTCGTGTAGATGTGGTGGCCGCTAACGTTACATTTGTTCCTAATGTGTGCTCAGTGTGCTCAGTGATGATGACACGACACAAATAATTATTACTCTTGTGTGTCGTGTCGAACAAATGTAACGTTAGCGGCCACCATATCTACACGAACGTCTACACAACATAAGAGTTGTTTGTAGGTCGGAAATGATGGAATAGATTTACCAACAAAAAAAGGTGTTTAACCTGCTCATACCTTATTAAAAGCGAAAGTATAGACGCAGCACGGATAACTTGTGCTTCCATTCAAACAGACGGCAACAGTGCAACACACGTGACGTCAAGTCTCGCTCGCGTGAGACTTCCTCTCTAGCTACTCTAACTGGCCAGGGTACTCCTGGGTCCTAGTGCCCCCCGATGTTAAACTATATGTCATGCACATGTATTTTATATGTTAATAAAATTGCATTTATCTTTAGTCCTAATTCTGTCACTGTTTGATGTCACAAAGAAGGGTGTATCCGAAAGCTGCCTACAACAGTTGTAACATGTGATGAAAAAGTAAACAAATAATTAACTGTATTAGACACTTGTTAATGATGAATAGGCTTCACTTTAGATTGGCCCCCACGATAGCATCTGCAAATGATTTATAAATGTTTTATGAATGTCTTAACAAATCATTTGTTGAACATGAAAAATAAATGGAGATACACTATAGTAATTTTTTCATATCCATTTTTCAAAGCATCTACAAATGTGTTACTACACATTAAACAACATTATTTAATGATGAACAAATCAAGTACAAACAATGTTGATAATGAGTTATAAATAATGTAGAACTAATCTGTAAATGTTATACAAATATAGTTATAAATGATTTAATAATCATTTATGAATGTATATAAATGGTTTGTTCATGATTAGTTCATTATCCACTAATGCGTTATAAATACTTTGTAAATGGTATACAAATATAGTTATAAATGATTTAATAATCATTTATGAATGTATATAAATGGTTTGTTCATGATTAGTTCATTATCTACATATACCTTATAAATGTATTATAACAGGGTGTTATTATAAAGTGCTACCAAAAATTAAAATTAAATAAAAATCGAACCCTAACTAACCATACTGTCATGCACTTGTCCTAATAAACTAACCTACACTGTAGCACTCAACACTTTGATGAACATTGTTACTCAGCTGATAGAGTTGTGCCCTTCCTGATGGCTTGTCGTACAGAACTTGTAAGTCGCTTTGGATAAAAGCGTCAGCTAAATGACTAAATGTAAATGTAAACACACCACCGCCATCTGTGCTTCAAGAGGGAACAAATACACCTAATGGGCTCATAGTCCCTATAAAAAGCCAATGCGGCAATTTCACCATCAATAGGGTGCATTGTAAAAAGAATAATAAAAAAACAGCATCATTTCCTGTGGTTTCTTGATTACAAAAATGTGTTACTTGACACCACAGTGCTTCCCTTTAGATTTATTTTTAACAACCCACCTCACACCATCAAATAGGCCCATCACAAACAAACAATTTTTTTTTTGTGTTTTTCTTTTTTTATTAACGCAGACCCTGTTCCATGCGCTTAGCTGTTTTCAGTAGCCCTACCCCACCTCAGATAACCAATGTTTATCATAATTACCCCCGACAAGCTACTGTAAATCAAGCTGCGTGCGTGTTGAAACGGTGTGCTTATCTTTCACTTCTGATTGATTGATTGATTGAAAATTGTATTAACAGATTGCAGAATGGGTACAGTACAGTACAGCTCAATACATACAATTTTTTTATTTATTTTTTTTTTTATCTTTCTTCCCCTCCTTTTTCCCGATTTTTTTCTCCCATCCCACCCTTCCTGGTTGTTGCGTACTTTCCCCTACTGTTGGTCCGGGAGACCGGAGACTGTCACATGCTTTCCTCCGACGCATGTGCAGCCTGGGGCAGGCCAACCTGGCCGCGCAAGTTCTCACCGGGGAGAGTGTAGCGTGTGGGAGGCCACACTATCTCTCCTCAGTTCCAACACTCGCTGTGCAGGCGCCCCGACCGAACTGTAGGGGTCGCTGTCCACAACGCCCAGGACCCACCCTTCAGCTTTCCCACCCCCTGATACAGCCAATTGTATCAGTGTGAGAGGCCAGCCAAGCTGATAGCAACGCTGGGAGCTGGATTCGAACAGGCGAATCCTAGTGTCTCCCGGTGTTGGTGACGAACGTAATCTCCGTGCGCCACCTGCCCCCCTAATACATACAATTGTTAAGGGGATGCAGACCAGAGAAAGACTTTCGTCTTGTTTACATCAGGGACCCCCATTTTCAATTCATCATAACATATATGACATACATGACATACAGATAGACAGTACTGCTACATCTATACATTTATGACATACCAGATTTGAGTCCAGAAAAGAGTCCAGAAAATAGAGTGGTGCAAGTGGTGGCAAATGTTTCACTCAAGGTGCTAGAGTTCTCCAGCCGGCTACCCTCTTGACACAATGTAACGTTAGTGGTGGCCTTTCAGAACGGACAGGTTGTGTCCACTGTGGGTCGTCATGACCTACAGGTTCAGTAGATTATCTGAGCTGAGATAACCATGTCACAGACCACAAAAGCTTCTCTATGATGCCCTATCATCCTCCGCCATCATAAACTCATTACTGTATACTGGGATGATAAGGCTGTGTCTGCACTGTAAGCACCCACCCACCACTCCGCACTAACAACCCCGCATTACAGGGTGGGTGGAACATGTACGTGTACATATGCACGCGTCGAAGATGTCACAAATTGCTATAAAATGTATTATAAAACCTTTCTACATGGGAAACAAAGGGACAACGCAATGGAGAACAGTCAGTAACTGCCGGAATAATGCCGCTGTGTGGTTCAGGGTTCAACATTTTAGATTAGATTAGATTCGATTAGATTACATTTGATTGGATTCAAATTTATTGTCATTATACAGCACAAGTACAATACAATGAAAAGAAGGTTGGCATCCAACCAGAGTACAAATGTAACTGTAAAGGTATAAAGACTAAAGGGAGAAATGGGTGTAATTCATCAGGTGTGCATGGCAGGATTCCAATTATAGACCTTATAAAACCTCACCATCACAGTGTTCTTTATACTGTTTAACTCAGGGGTCACAGCTTGTGACTGCAACTTGTTCCTGTTTGCGGACGACTCAGCCCTGCTGGTCTCTGACAAGAACAAGTTACAGGTTGAAAAAACCCTCAGCTCAGAACTAGGCAAAATCTGCATATGGCTCGCTGATAACAAACTATCATTACACATGGGCAAAACAGAGTCCATTCTCTTCGGTTCAAATAACAAACTCAGCAAGACCGACGGCTTCTCAGTTACAGTGGGTGACAATATTGTCACAAGGAAAGAAGAAATTACCTACCTGGGTTCCATTCTGGAGGCAAATCTTTCCTGTGACAAAATGGCATCCAATGTAATAAAAAAAGTCAACCAACGAACTCGATTCTTGTACCGAATCTCCTCACTGGTAAACAAGAATACCCTGAAGACTCTGGCAGGAGCACTCATTCAAGGGTACTACGACTATGCTTGCACCTCATGGTACCAAAGCACCTCAAAGGCGCTAAAAACAAAATTACAAACATCTCAAAACAAACTGGTCAGACTACTGCTTGACCTTACTCCTAGAACCCACCTCACCCTTGCCCACTTTGACAACCTAGGATGGCTTAGAGTAGACGACAGAGTACAGCAACTTGCAATGGGCCTGGTCTACAAGACACACTACACAACCAGGGCGGCTACGTGGTGCAGTGGGCAAGGCGCTCACCACGAATACTGGAGACGCTGGGTTCGCCTGTTCGAGCCCAGCGCTCCACATTGCTTTCAGTTTAGCTGGTCGTCCGTACTAATACACATTGGCAGTATTAGGGGGTGGGAAACTGATGGGTGGGGATCGGGCATTGTGGACAGCGACTCCTACAGGTCGGTTGGTGCGCCTGCGCAGTAGAATCAGGAAGCGATGGGGGCGGCGCCCCTCCAAAGCGCAGACCCCTGACGCTGAAAGATCGCGCCGCGCAGGTGAAAAGATGCGACTGCTGTTACCTCGAGTATCGGAGGGGACTCGTGCTATGTATGACTTAGTCCACATTGCAGCCGGCTTGTGGGAGGCAAGAAACAGCGTTCGAGACAGGGGAGGGTTGAATTGGATGATACGAAATTGGGATGGGAGAAAAATAGAAAAATGGGAGAAAAAGTTGATCAAAAAAAAAAAGATACACTACACCAGGGGTTCTCAACCTTTCTGCTGCCAAGGCACCCCTGTGTTCAATAAAATATTCCAGGGCACCCCTACATACGATAAAGACTTTTCCGGTCCTGTCTTTTTTGCTACAATGATGACAAAAGTGCTTGCTTTCAAAATAATGTTTATTTAAGAAACCGGGAAACACATTTGTGTGTATATGCACGCTATATAATGCATTATTAACAGGTGTTTCAGGTCTAAATGGCTTAGTACTATTTCTATAAAATTACAGAAAATTATCACTAAAGTGCTATCTGTTGCAGCTGCACACTTTTCCATATAAATAGCATATTTGGATAAGTGTGACCATTTCTCAAAAACTGAAAATCATGTATTTTTTTTAAATACAGAAAAGGATCACCAAGTTACCATTTCTCAAAAAATATAAATAAATACAGAAAATAAGCACTCGTTCACTCAGTGGACATTTCTAGCTCAATGCGAGGTCTGCTGCTGCTGGCTAATAATACGGTCAATACGTGGGGAGATCTTTGACAAGGCAACACGCATGTCATCCTCAAGGCTCAACTTGGCCCTATATTTTGTTTTCAGAGCTGGATGAAAAGCCAGCTTCACACAGATAATTGGTGCTGAATGGTATCAACACCTTAACTGCTGCATCATGAGATACTTGGTACTCAGCACCACACTCTGAAACTATCTCTCCAGGTGGTATCAGATGAGATTTAAATGAGTTCTTCCAAGAGTTTGGATGGAGATGTGTCAGGAAGCTTTGTCTCAATGTTGTCTGTAAAGTTTTTTTTTATCCAGAGTAACTTGGTGATCCTTTTCTGTGTTTTATTAAATAATGATTTTCAGATTTTGAGAAATGGTCAAACTTATCCAAATATGGTATGTTCATGAAAAACAATGCAGCTGCAACAGATAGCACTTTAGTGATAATTTTCTGTAATCCAAAAAGATTTTTTTTTTCTTTTAAATTAAAAAAAAAAATCTCAAGGCACCCCTGGCAGCTCTCTGCGGCACCCTAGGGTGCCGCGGCACCCCTGTTGAGAACCGCTGCACTACACGACCAAGGTACCCATGTACATGTCAAAATACTTCCCAAAGGTCAGTGAATACCATGATCACAACATCAGAGGGAGCTCCACAAATCATGTTAAACCCAGATTCGGCTCAAACAAGGGACTAAACACGTTTCGCAATTATGCCACATCAATGTGGAACACCCTACCCAAAGCTGTAAAGGAATGTGAATCACTACCCACTTTCAAAACCACTCTCAAAGAACACCTACGGGAGACTGCAATTCAAAACTGGCCCCTGTAAATGTCCTAACCCAACCCCCTCCAATGTACAGTAAATTACCAAGTATGGTTTTGTCAATATTCCAATGTACACCCCCCCCACCCACCCAACCCCACCCCACCTACCCAACCTCCTCCAATGTACAGTTTCTACGTCAAATGTATATACTCTCTTTTCTGGACTCATTTTGTATCACAAACAGTACTGTAGTTGCAAATCTGGTATGTCATAAATGTTATGATGAATTGAAAATGGGGGAACCTGATGTAAACAAGACGAAAGTCTTTCTCTGGTCTGCATCCCCTTAACAATTGTATGTATTGAGCTGTACTGTACTGTACCCATTCTGCAATCTGTTAATAAAGTTTTCAATCAATCAATCAATCAATCAGCAACCGTTACTATCAAATGAGCCATTTTCCCCCCCTCCCACAAAATAAAATTCCTCTGGAGCCGCAAAACCAATTTACCCTTAGATTTTGACTTTTTATTGCTGTTTTTACCTGTTATAACAAAACCTCAAACTCTTATGAAGAGAAGAAAAAAGATGTGTAGACCTATTTTTAAATAAAACACAGAAGAGGAGACAAAACACTGGTGTCTGTAGACCGACTTTGAAATAAAACCCTGAACTATTCAGGTATATTTGAGTCCTTCCCTTATTTGTGGAACATTTATAAAATTAAAAGTAGTCCACTTTGAAAAAAAAAACTACCATGTGTAGACCTACTTTGAAATAAATCACAGAAGAGGAGAACAAACACTGGCATCTGTAGACCTACTTTGAAATAAAACCCTGAACTATGCAGCTCTATTTGAGTCCTTCCCTTATTTGTGGAAAATCTATCAAATAAAAAGAAAATTTTTTGTTGTTCGCAAATTTCTCACCACATATCAGGCATACAGGTAAGCCTGCATCGTTAGTCGTGAAAGCAAATTCATCTGTCCACGCTGAATTAAACCCTCTATTTTCCTCAGACTTTCCTTTTTTTGGATTTATCCATGGTTAGCTTACTGGGGGGCGGAAACTCAAGATTAGTCACTTGCAGACGGCAGGGAGAGGTGCGGGGTGTGACGTACTGTAGAGTTGATGAAATCTTTTTTCATTTCAGTGTCACAGTATGGCATCGATCTCCAAAATAAGAGATAAAAAAAGAAAAGTAAAAAAAATAATATTAAAATATATATTTTTTTTTGGCCAGGGAGCCGCAGCTGATTGGCTAAAGAGCCACATGCGGCTCCGGAGCCGCAGGTTGCCAACCCCTGGTTTAACTCAATGCCCTTGAGAACGGAATGTGTTACTGTGACTGGATATTTGTAGCCAATGACATAGAACACACACACACACACACACACACACACACACACACACACACACACACACACACACACACACACACACACACACACACACACACACACACACACACACACACACACACAGACGCACATATGCACACACATGCACATGCACACTCACACAGCAGGCTTCACCTCAACTGACCTCTTAGAATCAAAACGTTATTCAGTCAAGGAGAATCATTGGAGATCTGTTAGAGACCTAACTATTTTTTCCTTCAGTCTTATAGCCCATAGAGTAACACTGACATTTCTGTGAGTGTGACTGTGTCCAATCAGTGTACTCGCTCCTCCATCATGTGATTCTAAAGAGACCCCAACACTTCTGTATACGTCTCCCAGTAGGACCTACAGTATGAATGGCCTTGGAGTTCACCCAACCTCCTGTGGTCAGGTATTTCAATGGTGTTCCTCCAAGCTGCAACAGTACAGTCTGACTATCTGTTCGGTTTAGTGCCACTGCTTTCCTTACTATGTTTTGCATACATATTCCTATTTTTATACACTGTGTTTGGTGAGGGTCATATTGGTTTTGCCCATGTTTCGATACAAGTTTTGGTTAAAACTGTGTTCATATTCGAATTATTTTGGATGATTATTCCAAATGTTGTTTTCTATGTTATGTTTTGGGGGTCATTTTGGTTTAATTATAATACATATTATTTATTTTCATTCTCAATTTTCTCAGTTTTCTAGCTGTGCTGATGGGATGGCCCCACCACTGACGAATAATAATCAACTGTATTTGTATAGCACCCTTCATACAGGAATTGTAGCCCAAAGTGCTTCACAGCAGTAAAATAGACAGAATAAAAGCAATGCAGAGAATAATAAAAAAGAGTAAAAGCGATGCAGATAATAACAATACAAATCCCAACAATATAGCCCATAGTTTATGTAGACTTTATTTTAATTATTCTCACCATCGCATTTTGTGCTAACCATTGCACTCTACTGTACAGTTTTATTTATATGTGTCTTATATTGCAACTGACTGTTGAGTGTCACATCCTGGTTGGACGTACACAATCTTGTTGCACTGTGTAATGACAATAAAGCTAATCTAATCTAATCTAATAAGAATGAATGGAAGAGGCGGTCAGGTGGCGTAGCGGAGATTGCGCAAGCGTCACCAACGCAGGAGATGCTGGGTTCGAGCCCAGCTCTCTGCCTTGCTACCAGCTTGGCTGGTCGTTCATACTAATACAATTGGCAGTATTAGGGGGTGGGAAGCTGGTGGGTGGGAATCTGGCGTTGTGGACAGCGACGCCTACAGGTCAGGTCTCGGTGCTTGCTCAGCGGGGGCAGGACTTGGTGGAGATAGAGTGCCCTCCCATGCGTTACACTTCACCAATGAGAGTCCTCACTGCCAAGTGAAAAGACGTCACTGGCAGTCGCTGCACGTATCGGAGGAAGCGTGCGATCGGCGTCGGGACGCCCTTGTACCGACTCGTAGGAGAACATGCGTACAACAACCAGGTAGGGGAGGGGGGGGGGGGATTGGCACAACGACTAAATGGGACGGGGAGAAAAACAGAGAAAAATTGGAGAAAGAGAAGGTAAAAAAAATAAAAATTAATGGAAGAGAAACAGTGCTTTGCTCTCTGCTCTCCGGCAACATGCTACAGGGACCTCGGGAGAATATAACCAACAAATGACATCATACCTCAATGACCGCTCCTACCAAGTGTCATGGAGAGGGACCCTGTCGGCCACCCGCCCCCTGCGGATGGGTGTCCCCCAGGGCTCGGTCCTAGGACCCCTTCTCTTCTCCCTCTACACTAAATCACTGGGTAACATTATCACGTCTCATGGCTTCTCATATCATTGTTATGCCGATGATACTCAACTCTTCCTCTCCTTCCCTCCCTCAGATATCCTCTGAGCGGATCTCGGCCTGTCTGTCCGACATCTCCGCCTGGATGACGACCAACCACCTCAAACTGAACCTAAGCAAAACAGAATTGCTCCACCTGCCGGCCAAATCCTCCCCCCTGACCGACCTTTCCATCACAGTCGAGAATGCAGCTGTGACCGCGTCCCCGACCGCCAAGAACCTTGGTGTTGTCCTCGACGACCAGTTGAACTTCTCTGCTCACATCGCAGCGACAACCAGAACCTGCAGATTCCTCCTGAGCAACGTCAGAAGGATCCACCCCTTCCTGACAAAAGAAGCCACCCAACTTCTCGTCCAATCAACAGTCATCTACCGCCTCGACTACTGCAACGCACTGCTCGCTGGCCTCCCGGCCACTGCCACCAAGCCTCTTCAACTCATTCAAAACGCAGCGGCCCGCCTGATCTCAAACCTACCGAAGTCGGCCCATGTCACCCCACTTCTTAGGGACCTGCACTGGCTCCCTATTGCTGCACGTATCCGCTTCAAAGCCCTCGACCTAGCATACCGTGCGGCAAAGGGAACCGCTCCCGCCTACCTCCGGTCAATGGTCTCTAACTACACACCCTCAAGACCCCTATGCTCTGCATCTTCTGGCCGCCTCAGACCTACTCCTATCCAAGCTCCGGGAGGGTCATCAAAGAGAAGCCGCCTATTCTCAGTCCTTGCCCCACAATGGTGGAATGAACTACCCACCCCAGTTAGGACAGCCGAATCCCGTCCAATCTTTCGCCGTCGACTAAAGACGCACTTCTTCAACCATTATCTGAAATAATAAAAATAAAAAATAAATAATAATAATAATAATAATAATAATAATAATAATAATAATAATAATAATAATAATAATAATAATAATAATAATAATAATAATAATAATAATAATAATAATAATAATAAATCTAACCCCAACTAACCTTACTGTCATGCACTTGTCCTAATAAACTAACCTACACTGTAACACGCAACACTTTGATGAACATTGTTACTCAGCTGATAGAGTTGTACCCTTCCTGATGACTTGTCGTACAGAACTTGTAAGTCGCTTTGGATAAAAGCGTCAGCTAAATGACTAAATGTAAATGTTAATGAATTATGAATTCTAAGCTGGGTGTATTAAGCAGGCACAATTTAAAATCACACCAATAAAGTGTATTATTGTCACCTGATGTAACCAGTTTAAACACTCAGATTATGATGGATTCAACACTTGCATCACAATGACAAATGAGAAGATCTGTAGCGGATGTTGGGGGGGGGGGGGAATGGATTGGTAAAGATGTTTACCTGGAGCTGTCCAGTTAAAATATATCAAAGTGTATATTTGACTCTATAGAATTGTGTCACATCACACAGATGCACCATACAGTGCAACTAAGTATTGCAATCAAATCGCAATGTCTAGTTATTAATGCATTCATTGATTTCTTTTAGTTTCAACAAGACTTTATTGTGTAATTATGACACTGTTACATTAAGTATCCTTTACACATACAGTACAATCAATAGCTTAAAATCAATAGAGGTAGATTCAATCAAGTAAGTAAATATACTGTAATACATCCACACACATCACAGCTCTGCAAGCAGATCTACCCCTAAAGTACCACACTGATAAATAATGGAATGCTCTCCCTGACCACCTGAGAGCACCACAGACTGCATGCTTTTAAAAAGGGCCTCAAAACTCCTTTTTTATGATCTTTTTCTACCTTCTTTTTCCGTTTTTCTCCCCTCCCAATGTTAGTCGTTATGCCAATTCCCAATCCCCTTCCTGGTCGTTACGCACTCTACTCCCTACCGTCGGTCTGGGAGGGCAGAGACTATCACATGCTTCCTCAGACACATGTGTACCCAGCCCACCACTTATTTTTTTTCACCTGGCAGCGCGGACTCTCACTGAGAGAGTGTAACGTGTGGAAGGTCACACCACCTCTCTTAGATCCTTCCCTTGCTGTGCAGGCGCCCCAACCGAACTGTAGGAGTCGCTGTCCACAACGACCCAGACCCACCCACCGGCTTCCCTCCCGCTGACTCTGCCAATCGAGCCAGTATGACGGCCGGCCAAGCCGGAAGCAACGCTGACAGCTGGATTCGATACCAGTGTCTCTTGCGTTGGCGACGAACGCTTTGTCCGCTGCGCCACACAGCCACCAAAACTCATCTTTTAATAGAGCCTTTTGTTGATTTTTATCTAGTTTTAGCTCCACACATTTTATGTTCTTTTACCAGTTTTAGCCCTTCTTTTTTTAATGTTTTTTACTCTTTTACTAGTTTTAGTGTTCTTTTTACTCCTTACTAGTTTTAGTCTTGCTTATTTTATATTCTTTCTTTTGTTTACTCTCTTGCTAGTTTTTAATATGTTCTTTTACAATGTAGCGCTTTGAGATTTGCTCTACAACTATAAAGCGCCCTACAAATAAAATATATTACTATTATTATTATTATTATTATTATTATTATTATTATTATTATTATTATTATTATTATTATTATTATTATTATTATTATTATTATTATTATTATTATTATTATTATTATTATTATTATTATTATTATTATTATTATTATTATTATTATTATTATTATTATTATTATTATTATTATTAATAAACGTTATTTTGTATAGCACCTTTCATACAAGAATTGCAGCTCAAGGTGCTTCACAGCAGTAAAAAAAAATACAGGCATAAAGAGCACAGAATTGGAAGATCAATCAAAGCCAATCCAATATTGTATTCCATTCTAATCCAGTATAATATGATTAACGTTCTTTATTTATATGATTTCAGAGCAAGTCTGTGGTCTCTGCTCTTTAGGTCAGGCCAGCTGTTCCTGCTGTACTTGTCACACGGCCATGTGATTGAGATCTCCTATTGTCTGGCATTTATTCGGATTAACATCTCCTTTGTCTTTGTTATCCTGAACACACAGTCCTGGAGACATTCCCACCCTTGGCTGAAATTGCCCCAGGACCTAACATTCATGCATTCTGGTCAAACAAAGTTACAAATTATATTAGTTCAAGTCAATTTTACCACAGTTGCTTCCAAACTGGTGCGGAAGGCCTGAAATTGGCCTGAAGGAGGATATTTAAGTATGGATAGGTAGGAAGCACACGGTGAGGGGGATAAGGGTAGATGTAAGTAGTAAGGTACGTTTTCAGAAGATGAAGAGGGAAGGGGAAAAAAGTACAGCCAAGAGAGTAAGTTATTGAATAAGTAAGGATTTACATAGCTGTCTGTATAGGGTGATTTCTCAGGTTAGGTCGTCCTTCCTCGGAAAACTCCCATGTCTCCGTTCAACGTTGAGGAGACGCTGCTACGCCTCCACTAATGCAGCATCCACTTATACCCCTAGCTATAATTACTAATGTCAACAGGGGTTGAAAGGCTGGTACACAATGGTTATTTACAACACAACCCAGCTCTTTTAACAGCTTTGATTGGATTAAAAACTCTATAAAGAAACCAAGAAACATATATAGATCATTAGAATCAAGAATCATTAGAATCAAGAGTCAAAGCGTTATTTGTCACACCCATAAAGTGCAGACATAAAATAAGCATAAAATAGATTGTAGCAAAATAGAGGTAGGCATATTAGGATCTAACCTCGAGGCCTCTTTGTTTACGGTTTGAGTATCACTGATACACATCCTTTTAGATAATATTGGAAATCCAATCCAAGCCTTGCTCTCACTGGACCCTTAAAAACCAGTTCCATCTGCTCCCCAGTCATTCTGCCAGTCTTCTAATATGAACACACCAGTAGCCATACACTTTGTCATACACAACAGATTTTGGATCAATAGTCTAAGCAGCATTGGTTAATCAATACTAAACATGGGCCTACTCACCCACACGGTCTAGTGTCACAGCAGGGTGCACAGGGGGGTCAGCCTGTTACAATCAGGTCCCAAAGAATCAGATGAATATAACTTTTCTCTGCTCTACACTTCATACAAGTATCATCAAGAAGAACACGTCTTTTCTTTCAGCTCCTCAGCATCACTTTTGTTCTGTTTCTGTCTCAGTTCTCTCTCTCTTTCTCTCTCTCTCTCTCTCTCTCTCTCTCTCTCTCTCTCTCTCTCTCTCTCTCTCTCTCTCTCTCTCTCTCTCTCTCTCTCTCTCTCTCTCTCTCTCTCTCTCTCTCTATCTCTATCTCTCTGCTGTCATATGAGCAGACTGACCCAAAGCTGTGAAGCTGATCCATGTCGGATGAATAGAAAGATAAGAGAAGCCCTTTGCCCGAGGTCATGGCTGTTTCCCATTGGCTGAATGACCAGGGTGGGTGGGACCTGCTGTCACCTTTAGGGTTAACAGAAAAGCATACGTGTCAAGATTGTGTGTGTGTGTATGTGTGTGTGTGTGTGTGTGTGTGTGTGTGTGTGTGTGTGTGTGTGTGTGTGTGTGTGTGTGTGTGTGTGTGTGTGTGTATGTATGTATGTATGTATGTATGTATGTATGTATGTATGTATGTATGTATGTATGTATGTATGTATGTATGTATGTATGTATGTATGTATGTATGTATGTATGTATGTATGTATGTGTGTGTGTGTGTGTGACTGTGTATATGTGTGTATGTGTGTGTGTGTGTGTGTGTGTGTGTGTGTGTGTGTGTGTGTGTGTGTGTGTGTGTGTGTGTGTGTGTGTGTGTGTGTGTGTGTGTGTGTGTGTGTGTGTGTGTGTGTGTGTGTGTGTGTGTGTGTGTGTGTGTGTGTGTGTGTGTGTGTGTGTCTCTTGGACAAACTGACCAAGTAGCCCTTAGCCCTTTTCTTTTCTCTATTTTATGTAAAGCACTTTGAATTGCCTCTGTGTATGAAATGTGCTATATAATATATATGTTATATATAAAGAAATTGTGAAAGTGTGTGTGTCTGTGCACCGCAGACTGCATGGTGAATAATTTGTGATATATGAACAGGGGCAGGGCAAACATAGGTCAATGAAATAGGATCTCTCCAAATATAAATAGGAGTCCCGCGAGTCTCTATGACAAATGGTTCACAATATACGAAAAGAGGGCGGGGCTTAAGCATATGGGGCGGGGCAAACATAAACAAATGAAAGCGTATCTCTCCGCTGAGTCCAATGACCCAACCTGTGAGTCTCTACGACGAATGGTTCACAAGATACAAAAAGGGGTGGGGATTAAGCATAGGGGGCGGGGCAAATACATACCAATGGAAACAAACCAGGATGGCGGCGTGGCTTCAGAATATGGGCGTGGTTAACCTAGACCAATTAATATAGAAGTCTTTGATTGATTGATTGATTGATTGATTGAAAACTTTATTAACAGATTGCAGAATGGGTTTGATTGATTGATTGATTGAAAAGTTTATTAACAGATTGCAGAATGGGTACAGTACAGTACAGCTCAATACATACAATTGTTAAGAGGATGCAGACCTGAGAAAGACTTTCGTCTTGTTTCCATCAGGGTCCTCCATTTTCAATTCATCATATGACACACACGACATACTAGACAGTAGACAGTACTGCTACATCTATACATTTATGACATACCAGATTTGCAAATACAGTACTGTTTGTGATACTAAAAAAATCCAGAAAAAGAGTGTATTGACATAGAAACTGTGCATTGGAGGAGGTTGGGTAGGTGGGGTGGGGTTGGGTGGGGCTGTACATTGGAGGTGGGGGGGGGGGGGGGGGGTGTGGGGTAGGGGGGGGGCACTGTACATTGGAATACTGACAAAGCCATGCTTGGTCTTTATTGTACAACTGGGTTAGGACATTTGTAGGGGCCAGTTTCGAATTGCAGTCTCCCGTAGGTGTTCTTTGAGAGTGCTTTTGAAGGTGGGTAGTGATTCACATTCCTTTACAGCTTTGGGTAGGGCGTTCCACATTGATGTGGCATAATTGCGAAACGTGTTTAGTCCCTTGCTTGAGCCAAATCTGGGTTTTACATGATTTGTGGAGCTCCCTCTGGTGTTGTGATCGTGGTATTCACTGACCTTTGGGAAGTATTTTGACATGTACATGGGTACCTTGGTCGTGTAGTGTATCTTGTAGACCAGGCCCATTGCATGTTGCTGTACTCTGTCGTCTACTCTAAGCCATCCTAGGTTGGCAAAGTGTGCAGGGGTGAGGTGGGTTCTAGGAGTCAGGCCAAGCAGTAGTCTGACTAGTTTGTTTTGAGATGTTTGTAATTTGGTTTTTAGTGCCTTTGAGGTGCTTTGGTACCATGAGGTTCAAGCATAGTTGTAGTACCCTTGAATGAGTGCTCCTGCCAGAGTCTTTAGGGTATTCGTGTTTACCAGAGAGGAGATCCGGTACAAGAATCGAGTTCGTTGGTTGACTTTTTTTATTACATTGGATGCCATTTTGTCACAGGAAAGATTAGCCTCTAGGATGGAACCCAGGTAGGTAATTTCATCTTTCCTTGTGACAATATTGTCACCCACTGTAACTGAGAAGCCGTCGGTCTTGCTGAGTTTGTTATTTGAACCGAAGAGAATGGACTCTGTTTTGCCCATGTGTAATGATAGTTTGTTGTCGGCGAGCCATATGCAGATTTTGCCTAGTTCCGAGCTGAGGGTTTATTCAACCTGTAACTTGTTCTTGTCAGAGACCAGCAGGGCTGAGTTGTCCGCAAACAGGAACAAGTTGCAGTCACAAGCTGACGACATGTCATTTGCATAAATTAGGAACAGTAGTGGTCCTAGTATGCTTCCTTGTGGAACACCACAGTTCACTGTGAGGGGGGGGGGGGGGGGGGATAGGGTACCGTTTACCTCCACCATCTGTTCTCTCCCCTCCAGGTAGGATTGTATCCAGCTCACTGATAAACCAAAACCAATTGCTTTTAGCTTGTCAATCAGAATGTTGTGATTGACAGTGTCGAAGGCCTTTTGTAGGTCTAGCATGACCATGCCGCAGTATTTGCCCGCGTCCACCTCTTGCTTGATGTGGTCGTTCAAATAGAGAAGGCATGTGTCAGTGGAGTGGGATGTTCTGAAGCCAGATTGGAATTCGTAGATTAGATTTTTTTCCGCGAGGTACTTTTCGACCTGTTCGTATACTATTTTTTCCATGACTTTCGAGATGGATGTAAGGATAGAAACAGGGCGGTAGTTGCCTGGGTCTAATTTGCTGCCCTTTTTGTGCAGGGGTGTTACTCTCGCTATTTTGAAGTCCTTGGGGACGTGTCCCTGTTTTATGGAGAGGTTTATTATGTGTGTGATGACTGGGGTGATGGCGGCTGCTGAGTCTCTGAGGAATTTGGAGGGGATGTTGTCATGGCCAGTGGCCTTGTTCGGTTGGAGGGCGCTCAGTTTTTTGAGTACCTCATCTGTAGTTACCATTTCCAGTTTGAAATCGTCTTTGTGGACGCCTAGGTTCTTGTAGTATGCTACTATGTGTTCTACCCCATACTGCCCCATACTGCCCTGAGTGGGAGGGTAGTTTGTTTACCAGTGTTGTGGCTATGTTTGTGAAGAAAGTGTTTAAGTAATTGGCTACATCCAGTTTGTCTGTGATGAGCGTGTTGTCCGTCTTTATGTTTATGTTTGAGAACCTGGTTTTAAGTTTTTTACTGCAGCCTAGTTGATTATTGAGTCATTTCCAAAGTTCACATGGTTTATTTTTGTTTTCCTCAGTTTTGTCATTGATGAAATTCTTTTTTGCAGTTTTTATCATGGAGTTTACGTCATTTCTTAGTCTGTTTCTTTCTAGTTTGAGTTCAGTCACGTGGGCTTGGAGTTCACTGCTCGTGCTTTTGGTAAGCTTTGACTGACTTTTACGAAACTCAGAGCATTTTTTGTCTCTGGTTTTCATAGCGGTCAGTATTTCAGTGTGCATCCACGGCTCAGCGCGATTTTTTACCCTGGTGGTTCTTAGGGGGGCCATGTTGTTTAGTATTGTTGAGAATTTGGTTTAGAAGCCAAGCCAGGTTTCTTCAACCAGTGTACCATTGAGTTCATCTGTACATTGAGTTCATCTGTACAATACAGTACAGCTCAATACACACAATTGTTAAGGGGATGCAGACCAGAGAAGGACTTTCGTCAGGGTCCCCCATTTTCAATTCATTACTGAGTTGTGTGTTGACAACTCCCATAGGTGTGTGTGTGTGTGTGTGTGTGTGTGTGTGTGTGTGTGTGTGTGTGTGTGTGTGTGTGTGTGTGTGTGTGTATGTGTGTGTGTATGTGTGTGTGTGTGCGTGCGTGCATGTGTGCGTGCGTGCGTGCGTGTGTGTGTGTGTGTGCATGCGTGTATGAAATGCAAGTGCATTTTGAGAACTCCCTTGGGCAATGTGTTGCGGATCAGCCACAGGGTAAACCAAGTCAATATTTTACCTGATAACTAGGCTTATCTCTACAGAGTGTCTCTCCTGAGGCCTCGACCTGTGACCTTATAGTTTCATAGAGAAATGTGTCAAACTGTTCAAAATATATCTCCCATTGACTGTGTGACCTATAGATAAGGACAGTCAGACGATAACCTTACCTCACACAGGTACAATAAACACAAGATTCTCACAAGTTATCTATCGCAGTCTACATATGACTTAACACTGACACGTGACCAGCACTTCACCAAAAAACAAGTTCACTTTTAGCTTGTAGTTTTGGGAGGGTCAGAGGAATAAAATAATTCTAAGGTATATTTTTACAACTCAAAAATGGGATTCCTGGAGTTCTGTTTGTAACTAGAAAGGCTACCTGCTGTGGTTTATGAAGGCAGTGTTCACACATTTTGTTCTGGGTTTATGTTTGGTTCACAGTGAATCAAAATATATGAGGACAGATCTATGATAGAATTAATTTGATTTGTATTTAGTGTATAGTAAAACAATAAAAATAAAAATATCTGGATCTGCAGATTTAAACAAATTTAGTGCAGCTTTAATGTTGCCTGGTGGAATTACATTTAAATAGTCGAGCTATTCAACTGTATAGTGCATCTTATTTTTCATACTAGCTTGTATTCCTATGCTTTTTTGTTCTTAGTTATATTATTATTTTCATTTGGAAATGTTCTTAAATACTTTAGATACTATTGCTACTATGTATGTGTGTCTCACTGACAGACATCAATTTATCTCCCTCTCCGGCCACACCTCTTCCCCCTCCCCAGTCACACAGGGGGTCCCCCAAGGCTCAGTCCTAGGCCCGGCCCTGCTCTTCATCTGCTACATTCTCCGCCTCGGTCACATCATTCGCAAATACAACCTCAACTTCCACTGCTATGCTGATGACACCCAAATTTACATCACCACACTATCCCCCCACAGCCCTCCCCTCAGTCACATTGAATCCTGCTTCACTGAACTACAAACCTGGATGACCCATAACCTCCTCAAATTAAATAGCGACAAGACAGAACTTTTCATCATCGGCACCAACACCACCCTCACCAGATCCGGACCCATCACACTCACCATCAATGACTCCACCATCACCCCCCCCCCCTAGTCCGCAACCTCGGTGTCCTCCTCGACCCCACCCTCTCATTTGACCCCCATGTCCGCTCCATTGTCAAAACTTCATATTTTCACCTCCGCAACATTGCCAAAATCCGTCACTGCCCCCCCCCCCTTGCTGCTGAATCCCTCATACACGCCTTCATCTCCTCCCGCCTGGACTACTGCAACTCCCTCCTCACTGGCATCACCTCCCGCTCCCTCCATAAACTGCAGTTGGTCCAAAACTCAGCCGCCCGCCTCCTCACTAACACCCGGTCCCGCGAACACATCACTCCTGTCCTCCACTCCCTCCACTGGCTCCTGATCAAGGAACGCATTAACTTCAAAACACTACTTCTCACCTTCAAAGCCCTCCATAGCCTGGCCCCCCCTACCTGACTGACCTCCTTCTCCCCTACCGCCCACCCATTCCCTCCGGTCCTCTTCCACTCTTTCCCTCACTGTCCCGTCATCCAAACTCAAAAGTTTTGGTGACCGGGCATTCTCACAAGCTGCATCCCGACTCTGGAACTCCCTCCCTCAGACCATCAGAGACTCACTCTCCACCTTCAAATCCAGACTCAAAACCTACCTGTTCTCCCAAGCATTCAACCTTCCTTACCACCCTCCTCCAACTCACCACCATTTCCCCCTGCCCCACGTTCTCTCCTCTCCTGCCCCCCCCCACCCCCCTTGGTTTTCCCTTACTCTCTCCTCCTGACTGTCTCCCCTACTCACTCCCGTACTTGTTATCCGTTACTCATGGTTTTATGTTCCTGTGTATTCTTATTGTCCTCCGTTTCCCTGTGGTTCTATGTTTCTTTGTTTTCTTTTTTGCCTATTGTCAGCGACTTTGGGTCTTTGAAAAGCGCTATACAAAATAAATAAATTATTATTATTATGTATGTATATGTATTTATATTACATGTATATATGCATATACATACCAATTATTCGCTTGTTCTATTCTCCATCCATCTATCATCCGGACCATAGCAACACCATATCACAGACACCATGATGGGGGATCCCTTTTGAACTGCCCATCTGAGGTTTATCACGTTTTTCTTTCTTCCTATTGCTAGGTTACAGGGAGTTGTTCCTTATCTTCATTGGGGAAAGTCTGGGGGTGTTGCAAAATTGTGGATTTTATGGTGTTTTTTATTGTGGATCTTTTGTGATGTTTCTTCTTGATCTGTGAAGCCCGTTGTGATTGTGGGCTATACAAATACATTTGATTTGATTTGACGTTAGTGTTGATTGGTGGAATCTAATTTAAATAGTCAAGCTATTCAATGTTTCATCCATGAAGATGTTGGCCTCATTTGGCATAACATTACATATTCTCAGTACATGTAACTGGTGTATCACACGTGTCTTTTCCAGACGGACTCTTCATGAGCCTCTCTGACTAAAAGCAGTCCAGTGACTAAAGGTATTTGCCACTGGACTGCTTTTTGAATTTGAGTCACTATACAGTATTTTCAGTACAGTCTAATTTCCTTCGCAATCCTTTCCTTGTTTTTCCTGTCGTTCCTTATATCACCGACTGCTTCATGCAATGGAACTAACATCTGTAACCAACCGTGTCTATTATGCCCCCCAAATGGCTTATCTTACATTGCTTTACTTTGTACATAAGCAAAACAAAACAAAACAATTTGTTTTATTTGAACACAACATGTTACGTCATGTCCATCTTACTGTGTCATGGCTGAATAGGGAGGTGTAGTGGTTACGTCATTGTTGTTTCCGGCCGATCCACCCCTCTTGAAATTGTAATGTATTTCGAATGGACACATTTCTAAATCGTCTCATTTAAAACAAATAAAGCATGAACATTGGCATGGTGTACCTTTCTGTGTGTATTCATCCACAATCTATAACCTCAACATGAAAAAATTTGCAATCAATCGTAAAGGTAGCAAAATAACAACGTTTAAGTTTTTGTTCACTGAGGAACTACACTTCACTCTGGCGCTGCTGACTGACGTCACAACAGCGTTGACTCCTGTATTAGGCAACAGCACTGAACGACAGGCGTTCTACTGGTAAGTGTAATTATCTTTTAATGACAAATTAAACAGTCTTATAACTAACTTTATTTCAACCAAAAATGCTTAAAGGGGAACTATTTTACTATTTCTTTCACTATTTGGGCACTTTTACACAATTCCTGTGAGTTTATGGAACACCTCTGTAATTTTTTATTTTTTTTAATTCATTGTTTTGTATTTCTGATGAAGTCCTCAAAAACAGCATTTTTCTACCTCAAGATCTTAAGCCGTTTTGAGCCTGGGCACCTAAACCACTGTGCCGCCTGAACATTATCATGCAGCTGAGTCTCTCTGACATCACAAATCAGCATATTTTCAGATGACTCAGTTCAGTGAGGGTGAATATTGTGAGAGGAGAATTGGAAGAATGCGCCAATATGAGAATTAGAGACATAGATCATATTAATATAAGTCCACATAGCTAGGAAACAATGCTAAACACTGAAAAAGGCCATTTA